>NC_084552.2:21935000-22092500 GCF_033978685.3 Nerophis lumbriciformis | reverse complement strand
AAAGTTTGCAACTTTTGGTTGCTGATAAAAAAGCCTTGCCTGTACCGGAAGTAGCAGACGAGTAGCGTGACGTCACAGGTTGTGGAGCTCCTCACATCTGCACATTGTTTACAATCATGGCCACCAGCAGCGAGAGCGATTCGGACCGAGAAAGCGACAATTTCCCCATTAATTTGAGCGAGAATGGAAGATTCGTGGATGAGGAAAGTGAGAGTGAAGGACTAGAGGGCAGTGGGAGCGATTCAGATAGGGAAGATGCTGTGAGAGGCGGGTGGGACCTGATATTCAGCTGGGAATGACTAAAACAGTAAATAAACACAAGACATATATATACTCTATAAACCACAACACAACCAGGCTTATATTTAATATGCCACAAAGTATTCCCGCATAACAAACACCTCCCCCTCCCGTCCATATAACCCGCCAATACAACTCAAACACCTGCACAACACACTCAATCCCACAGCCCAAAGTACTGTTCACTTCCCCAAAGTTCAGACAGCACATATATTTCCCCAAAGTTACGTACGTGACATGCACATAGCGGCACGCACGCACGGGCAAGCGATCAAATGTTTGGAAGCTGCAGCTGCATGCGTACTCACGGTACCATGTCTGCGTATCCAACTCAAAGTCCTCCTGGTAAGAGTCTCTGTTGTCCCAGTTCTCCACAGGCCAATGGTAAAGCTTGACTGTCATCTTCCGGGAATGTAAACATTATCCGGCACACCAGTCAAGGGGTGCATTCTAAGGCGGGGGTGCGTTATCCGGCACAACACCTGCCGCAATACACCGCTTCCCACCTACAGCTTTCTTCTTTGCTGTCTCCATTGTTCATTGAACAAATTGCAAAATATTCACCAACACAGATGTCCAGAATACTGTGGAATTTTGCGATGAAAACAGACGACTTAATCGCTGGCCACTATGCTGTCCCAAAATGTCCTCCACAATCCGTGACGTCACGCGCTGACGTCATCATACCGAGACGTTTTCAGCAGGATATTTCGCGCTAAATTTAAAATTGCACTTTAGTAAGCTAACCCGGCCGTATTGGCATGTGTTGCAATGTTAAGATTTCATCATTGATATATAAACTATCAGACTGCGTGGTCGGTGGTAGTGGGTTTCAGTAGTCCTTTAAGTTTTTCACTCTGTGTTTCATTGCAGCCATTTGCTAGAATAAAAAAAAAGTTAATTTTATTTCTTATTAATGTACACCCCATATTGACGGAAAAAAAACCAGAAATTTGAAAGAAAAACTGAAATATCACATGGTCATAAGTATTCGGACTCTTTGCTGTGACACTCATATTTACCTCACATGCTGTCCATTTCTTCTGATCCTTCTTGAGATGGTTCTGCTCCTTCATTGGAGTGCAGCTGTGTTTAATTAAACTGACTGGACTTGATTTACAAAGACACATACCTGTCTATATACGACCTTACAGCTCACAGTGCATGTCTGAGCAAATGAGAATCATGAGGTCGAAGGAACTGCCCAAGGATCTCAGACAAAGAATTGTTACAAGGCACAGATCTGGCCTAGGTTACATAATTTCTGCAGCAATCAAGGTTCCCAAGAGCACAGTGGCCTCCATAATCCTTAAATGAAAGAAGTTTGGGACGACCACAACTCTTCCTCGACCTGGCCGTTCAGCCAAATTGAGCAATCGTGGGAGAAGAGCCTTGGTGAGAGATGTAAAGAAGAACCCAAAGATCACTGAGGCTGAGCTCCAGAGATGCAGTCGGATAATGGAAGAAAGTTCCACAAAGTCAACTATCACTGCTACCCTCCACCAGTCGTGGCTTTATGGCAGAGGGGCCTGAAGGAAACCTCTCCTCAGTGCAGAGTTGCAGACATATGAAAGCCTGCATAGAGATTGCCAAAAAAACACATGAAGGACTCCCAGACTGAGAAATAAGATTCTCTGGTCTGATGAGACCAATATTGAACTTTTTGGCGTTAATTTTAAGCGGCATGTTTGGAAAAAAACAGGCACTGCCCAATACAATCCCAACAGTGAAACATGGTGGTGGCAGAATCATGCTATGGGGGTGTTTTTTTGCAGCTGTAGGGACAGGACTACTAGTTGCAATTGAAAGAAAAATTAATCTGGCCAAGTACAGAGATAGCCTGGAAGAAAACCTCTTCCAGAATGCTCAGGACCAAAGGCTGGGCCGAAGTTTCACCTTCAAAAAAGAGAATGACCCTGAGCACACAGCTAAAATAACAAAGGAGTGGCTTCGGAACAACTCTGTGGCTATTCTTAAATGGCTCAGCCTTAACTCAAGAGCATCTCCGGAGTGTTAGAATAATTATGTATATATTATCACACTAACTTTAGTATGCTTAAAGTCTGTTGCTTTAGTTATTTAGCTATTGTGCTCAAGTTGGACTTTTCTAATCTGTGCAAGGACAAAACTTCTTGTCTGAGGGGTGGCCTCAGCCACAGATGTTATCTTTGTTGTAGCCCGCTAAAAGCCAAGGACTTCGACAACCTCAACGAAGATAAGATGACAACACGCAGACGAAGCGGGGACAAGGCAAAATCACAAAGCCCCCAGCACATTCCGTCACGTACTGTGCGTCCTGGTCCATCCATCCATCCATTTTCTACCGCTTAATCCCTTCGGGGTCGCGGGGGGCGCTGGAGCCTATCTCAGCTACAATCGGGCGGAAGGCGGGGTACACCCTGGACAAGTCGCCACCTCATCACAGGGCCAACAAAGATAGACAGACAACATTCACACTCACATTCACACACTAGTGCCAATTTAGTGTTGCCAATCAACCTATCCCCAGGTGCATGTTTTTTGGAGGTGGGAGGAAGCCGGAGTACCCGGAGGGAACCCACGCAGTCACGGGGAGAACATGCAAACTCCACACAGAAAGATCCCGAGCCCGGGATTGAACCCAGGACTGCTCAGGACCTTCGTATAGTGAGGCAGACGCACTAACCCCTCTTCCACCGTGCTGGACCTGCTTTGCATAACATATGTGACCACTCCTTTTAGAGGTGACCTTAGTAATGTTGACTATGGAACTCTGAATGAAAAGAGGGACGCGGGAGCTGAACCTTAGAGCGTAGGGCGAGACTGTGACTAAGTGTTCAGCTCCATGCGTTCTCCCCATGAGCTAAATTGAACTCTGTCTCTGCATGATTTCCTTGCTTCTTGTCTGATTATTAGACGTCATCAGTGTTTGAACCTGACATCTTCTTGGTCCTTTGAGCCGGATTCCAAGACGTCTGACGATTGCAGCCAGGTGAGTAAAATCAGAAGACCATGGCACCCACATCTCCCATTGAGGAGCTGATTTTCTTCACCCCGGGCTGGGATCTTGACGACTGACGGGAAACCGAGGACAAGAGGAAGGAACGCAGATTTCAGTGAGTACGTTTTGAATTACAAAGGAAAAATAGCGTGTGACTGAGGGTTACGACGCATAGAAGAAGAAAAAAAGCGTGTAACTAAGGGTTACGACGCATAAGAAAGGCGTGTGACTGAGGGTTACGACGCATAGAAAAAGCATGTGACTAAGGGTTACGACGCAAAAACAAACCCTGTAAATCCGAGGCTCTAACAAGTAAAAAGGTCTAAGAATCAGAAGGACGAAAGAATGAAACTTTCGTAAGATTCAACATTGAAAATAAGCCAAATTAAGGACATCGTAGTCCACGTAAAAACCGACAATTCTAAAGCAGGAGAGGCCACAGAAGGACCGCGATGTCTGCAAGAAAACTGAGACAGCTGTAAAACAAGTGTGAAAGGTATGAACGTGAGAGTGTGTGGGAGTAATCGCCATTAGGCTATCACTCCATACTAAATTTGTGACAAGTAATAGTGGGTTATTGTGGACGCTTTAGGAAAAAAAAAAAAGAAAAACCTCCAGCAGAAGCGACGTGTTCCGCAATAATAAATTAAACCACTATCTTACAACAAAGAAAAAGTAATCCTTATAAATTCGGCTCTGTAGGGGACGACGGATTACTCCAGATTCTCAAAATGGGAAAAGGGACAAGTAAACCAAAGGTTAGTCCAAAAGACGTGGTAAAATGTAAAGACTGGAAAGTAGTAGAAAAAACTAATCCAAAATTACTGAAATGTGTCGATGACTGGATCGTGTGTGTGTGTGGCGCATCGGGATTGGAAGTTTGAAAATGAATGTATTAAGTGTACGTTTAAGTCGTTTAACTTTAAAGTGTAGTCTAACATTCTTAGGTTAGAATCTTTTTTAGACATTTGCAGTACACCATACATCTGGGTGGGGAGCTACGATAAGATAATGGCATAAAATGGAATAAATAAGGAGGCATGGCAATCTCAACAGCTTTCAGTTAGCTATAGACTTTTGATAATATAATGTGAGTAACTATAACCATTACAACTGTTTGCTTTGAATATTGTTGAATAATAATTACAAATTAAAGCTGCAAGCAGCGATGGACAGGACCAACTTTGACGGCACATACAATCCAAACCGGAGCAGTAATTAAAACTCTTTGGTCAACTTTTAATCAGAAGGGTTCAATCTCTCTATTGTGCTAGTTTGAAGCCGACACGACAAACGCGCTCAGAGGAGATAATGTTTGAAAAAAGGTGGCCGGTTTTTACAAAACTTTTGTTTTGAAGGGGGAATTGCAAACTTCCTGTTGATTTTTGCTGGGGGTTGTCAGTATATGAAATGTAGGTCTAAGTAAGACCTACATAGAGGTTTTTGTTTCATGTCTCTAAGACATTCCTGTTGGAAGTTACAGGCAGTTTTGTCTGAGTTTTCTTCCTAGGAGCAGTTGTGTCTGTGTTTTCTTCCTCGGGGGCGCTAGAGCGCAATTTTGAGTTTTGGGGTCGGGTTTTTTTTTTATTAGATCGCAATTTTTGCCAGTCCTGATGTGTGTGTCCAGTTTGGTGAGTTTTGAAGCATGTTAAGGGAGTCAAATTATAGCTCAAAGAGGCAAAAGTGACTGTTTTTACTAACTTTTTGTTTTGAAGGGGGAATTGCCAACTTCCTGTTGATTTTTGCTGATTTTTGTTTCATGTCTCTACGACATTCCTAACGGAAGTTACAAGCAGTTTTGTCTGTGGTTTTTGCTAGGGGGCGCTAGAGCGCAATTTTGAGTTTTGGGGTTTGGTTTTTTTATCAAATGGCAATTTTTGCCAGTCCTGATGTGTGTGTCAAATATGGTGAGTTTTGAAGCATGTTAAGGGGGTCAAATTACACCTCAAAGAGGCTGCGGAATAATAATAATAAAACCTTACAATTACAATAGGGTCCTCTGTCCCAAAGGGACATTGCGGTCCCTAATAAAACATATAAAGAATTGGAAGAATGTCTCTTCTGAGTTGTAAATTTATAGTTAATACACTTATAGACATGTTAATCGGTTTAAAATGTTACTTAAAATTACATGAAGTAATACGTATAACATTTGAATTAGGAATATTGATTTAGTGTTTATTAGGACAATTAATGCTGTAATTTTAAACATCATATGCAGGATTTGGACACATTTCACAGTGATTGATATCAGTAATGCATTCTTCTCGATACCAATACATAAAGAAAGTCAATTTTGGTTTGCATTTACTTATAAAGGGAAAATACAAGACTACCTCAAGGGTATGCGGAAAGTCTGACAATCTATTCACAAGCAATGCATGCAAGCATGTCCAAATTCGACCCTCCAGGAGGAAGACAAAAGTCTTGATATACGTAGATGACATATTATTAGCATATATGATGACATATTATTAGCAATATCCTGCTGAAAACGTCTCGGTATGATGACGTCAGCGCGTGACGTCACAGATTGTAGAGGACATTTTGGGACAACATGGTGGCCAGCTATTAAGTCGTCTGTTTTCATCGCAAAATTCCACAGTATTCTGGACATCTGTGTTGGTGAATCTTTTGCAATTTGTTCAATGAACAATGGAGACAGCAAAGAAGAAAGCTGTAGGTGGGAAGCGGTGTATTGCGGCCGACTGAAGCAACACAAACACAGCCGGTGTTTCATTGTTTACATTCCCGGAAGATGACAGTCAAGCTTTACCATTGGCCTGTGGAGAACTGGGACAACAGAGACTCTTACCAGGAGGACTTTGAGTTGGATACGCAGACGCGGTACCGTGAGTACGCATGCAGCTGCGGCTTCCAAACATTTGATCGCTTGCCCGTACGTGTGTGCCGCTATGTGCATTTCACGTACGTAACTTTGGGGACTTTGGGGAAATATATGGGCTGTATGAACTTTGGGGAGGTGAACGGTACTTTGGGCTGTGGGATTGAGTGTGTTGTGCAGGTGTTTGAGTTGTATTGGCGGGTTATATGGTCGGGAGGGGGGAGGTGTTTGTTATGCGGGATTAATTAGTGGCATATTAAATATAAGCCTGGTTGTGTTGTGGCTAATAGAGTATATATATGTCTTGTGTTTATTTACTGTTTTAGTCATTCCCAGCTGAATATCAGGTCCCACCCGCCTCTCACAGCATCTTCCCTATCTGAATCGCTCCCACTGCCCTCTAGTCCTTCACTTTCACTTTCCTCATCCACAAATCTTTCATCCTCGCTCAAATTAATGGGGAAATCGTCGCTTTCTCGGTCCGAATCGCTCTCGCTGTTGGTGGCCATGATTGTAAGCAATGTGCAGATGTGAGGAGCTCCACAACCTGTGACGTCATGCTACTCGTCTGCTACTTCCGGTACAGACAAGGCTTTTTTTATCAGTGACCAAAAGTTGCACATGGAGAACTATTAAAAGAATTATTAAAAGCGGTACAGTTACCAGCTAAAATAGCAATGTGCAAATGTGCGGCACACACCAACGGAATGGACGCAATATCACGTCTGCGGACAAAACAGCAAAACAAACAGCAGAAGAAGAAATACAAGTTTTTAAACTACAAACTAGTGATATGAATAATGATATACTAAAAGACATGCAACAACAAAGTACTCCAAAAGAAAAAGATAAATGGATTAAAAAAAATATTAAAAAAACGGAGCCATGTTGAACAAAGAAGACATCTATGTATGTCCAGACAATAAACCAATCTTACCAAAAAATCTTTATAAGTGGGCAGCAGTATTGAGCCATGGTTTTACTCATGCCTCAACAGGAGTGAATATGAATCTTATACAGAAGTACTATACTACCTACAGCTTTTATTCCTATTCAAAAAAAAATCATGCATGACCTGTGCAAGGCCAATTCCCCAAACCACAACACCCGTTCCAACATTTATGCATGGATTTTATTGAACAAAATAGGAGTGAAGAAAAACAGTATTGTCTGGTCATAGTAGATGCATTTTCAAAGGGGGTAGAAATATTTCCTAAAGGAAAAGCAGATGCGCTAACAGTAGCAAAAGCATTATGCAAAGATATAATACCAAGATAGGGTATAACTAAATCTATACAGTGACAATGGACCTCATTTTGTAAATCAATTAATCAAGAATATAGGATCATTATTCCAAATTGATCTCAAAAACCACTGTGCTTATTATCCACAAAGCGCAGGACTAGTGGAAAGGAAAAATGCAACAATTAAAAACAGACTAAAGAAATGGATGGAAGACACAAAACGTCCATGGACACAATGTATAGATTTAGTAAAAATGTACATGAACATTACAAGTACAGTCGCATTAAACGACAAACAGGAAATGCTAAGGCAAGAACAACGGACTATGCCGTCTGTTCGATAGATCTGATCATAAAACCCAGGTCCAAATATAACAACCTGTGTCCCATGGATAGTCTCGTGGGCCTACAATGAATCACTGATGTTTTCGGAAGCTCCCAATACCACCTCCACAACACTACTTCCAGTAAGAAACTTAAAAGGATTCCCACCACGGGAACAGACTGGCCAAATTACTGGTGGTACCTCACAGACTATCCAATACGGGGGAAATGGGACACTCTGGTCACTACATATATTATACTATAATATATATTATTTTTATTATTGTACTTATTTTGTGTCTGGTTTTGTATTTATTTTGTATAATCCAGTGAGGTGTACCGTATTTTCCGCACTATTAGCCGCACCTAAAAACCACAAATTTACTCAAAAGCTGACAGTGCGGCTTTTAACCCGGTGCGCTTTATATATGGATAAATATTAAGATTCATTTTCATAAAGTTTCGATCTCGCAACTTCGGTAAACAGCCGCCATCTTTTTTCCCGGTAGAACAGGAAGCGCTTCTTCTTCTACGCAAGCAACCGCCAAGGTAAGCACCCGCCCCCATAGAACAGGAAGCGCTTCTTCTTCTACTGTAAGCAACCACCCGCCCGCGTAGAAGAAGAAAAAGCGCGCGGATATACCGTACGTTTCATTTCCTTTGTGTGTTTACATCTGTAAAGACCACAAAATGGCTCCTACTAAGCGTCAGGGATCCGGTTCATGAAAAGACGCAATCTCTCCATCCGCACACGGATTACTATTTCACAGCAACTGATATTCCTGTGAACGCACTGTGGATACAACGGGAGCACGTACGGTGAATATTCGCACCACAGGGAATGAGAAGTCATCCTTCACTGTGGTTCTAGCTTGCCATGCTAACTTCCACCCATGGTGATATTCAAAAGGAAGACCTTGCCAAAAGAGACCTTTCCAGCCGGCGTCATCATAAAAGCTAACTCGAAGGTATGGATGAAGAAAAGATGAGCGAGTGGTTAAGGTAAGTTTAAGTTTACGCGAAGAGGCCGGGTGGCTTTTTTCACGCAGCTCTGTCCATGTTGATATACGTATGTTTGTGATTGCACATTTGCGTAAATTTTGGGAGTGAACAGAGTTGTTAGAACGCTGGTTTTTAATATATTATTAAAGTTTGACTGACCTATCTGACTGTTTTTTTGACATTCCTTTAGCGCAGTTAGATGCGGCTTACAACACCGGGCAGCTTATAGGTGGACAAAGTTTTGAAATATGCCGTTCATTGAAGGCGCGGCTTTTAACCCAGGGCGCCTTATGGTGCGGAAAATACGGTATATTATTTTTTTGTCATATTTGGATGTATTTGTTTAGTTTGTATGCTTGTGAATCTGGGATATCCATTAAGTAAGACTACATATTATGTTGAAGGGGGCAGGAAATATAAGATTTTCTTCATCCTGTTCCTTCTCAAGCATAGGTGTGTAAATATGTGTTTAGTTGCTAAAGTTTAATTGTCTATTGATAATGAATGAATGAATGAATGAATGAATGAATGAATGAACTACTGGCCCCGGGTGATAGTGAAGAAGCTAAATTCTTTAAAAAGTCAAATAACTCTGAAACATCAAGGCCCAAATCTAGTGTTAACCATATCACTCCCCGATGGACAAAATAGACCACCCAATGCCACACTGTTCAACACATCCAGATGCGGTTTCCAATTATGGCCATGGTCAAGTGGACTAGGCCCATATTTCCCGGTGATTGTTTGCATAAATCAAACCATGCGCAACACCGAACAACCCAGAGTGAACACCTATACTAAACGCGCTGGAGTCACAGTTGTAAGCGTACCATTTGGTGATGTGGATAAATGTTCAAAGTAACAACTGGTGTGTAATAATTGGTTCCTCCTTTGGCTGTTAATTGGTTACTCATGGCAAAAAAGGTTAATTGAAGTAATCAGCAAAACAACTCCTGAATGGAATTGCAATACATGGGACAAAATCTACCCTGTAACCAAAGAAACAAAGCAGGAACCAATATTTGCTAAACATGCGACAAAAGCTAATTACACCTGCATTAACATGCTAGGCTCTGGACAACAGTTAGGAAACTTATCGTCAGACAACTGCTTACACATAGTAAATGTATCAATAGTTGTACAAAAATTGTTAACACGCCTGAACAGTTTGATGCCCGAACATTGGAACAGAACTACACGTGATGTAAACTGGCAAAGTGTTGGAGATCCAACTTATATCATCAATACAATAGGTGTCCCAAGAGGTGTACCTGAAGAGTACAAATTGGTCAGGTTCAAACACTGATGACATCTATTAATCAGACAAGAAGCAAGGAAATCATGCAGAGACAGAGTTCAATTTAGCTCATGAGGAGAACGCATGGAGCTGCACACTTAGTCACAGTCTCGCCCTAAGCTCTAAGGTTCAGCTCTCGCGTAGATCAAATTGCAGCTGGATTCGAATCATCCGTCTGCTGGTGGTGTACGATTAACAAGAATGTTGATAGAATAAACTACGTCCACTACAACATACAGAGACTAGGAAATTGGACACAGGCCGGATTTGAAGCCGTCGCTGATCAATTCGCCGCAACCTCCCTTATGGCCTTTCAAAACCGTATGACGCTAGACATGTTGTTAGCGGAAAAGGGAGGCGTGTGCGCAATATTGGGTGAATATGATACCAAACTACACTGATGCAGAAGATAGCCTGACCAGAGCACTGGAAGGCCTGCTCACCCTCAACGGTAAAATGAAAGAGCACTCCGGCATAGATACATCTATGTGGGATGGATGGATGGATGTGTTCGGCAAATACAAATCCTTGGTATCATCAATTCTAGTATCTATGGCTGTGTTTGCAGAAATACTGACGCTGTGTGGATATTGTTGTATTCCCTGTCTGCGTTCTGTGCTTAACCGTCTGATTACCACAGCGATTAGCCAAGCAGATGATAGAACTGTTCAGATGCACCTTCTGGCAGACGCCAAGAAAGATGAATTTGATGACGAGGATACCTACCTGGACGGTGTTCCTGATCTGTTTCCAGACCCTGGTGGAAAAAATTATGTTGAACTCTGAGTGTAAACATAACTTGGCCCTAGGGAAATGAACTATTAACTGAAAATCGCAAGAAGAAGTTATTAGGGATAAGAAGATTCTGGGGAAGTTATGTGATAAACAGGAGAGAAATGTTAGAATAATTATGTATATATTATCACACTAACTTTAGCATGCTTAAAGTCCGTTGCTTTAGTTATTTAGCTATTGTGCTCAAGTTGGACATTTCTAATCTGTGCAAGGACACAACTTCTTGTCTGAGGGGTGGCCTCAGCCACAGATGTTATCTTTGTTTTAGCCCGCTAACAGCCAAGGACTTAAACGGCCTCAACGAAGATAAGATGACAGCACGCAGACAAAGCAGAGACTTCAAGGACCTCAACGAAGATAAGATGACAACACGCAGACGAAGCGGGGACAAGGCGAAGTCACAAGGCCCCCAGCACATTCCGTCACATACTGTGCGTCCTGCACCTGCTTTGCATAATATTTGTGACCACACCTTTTAGAGGCGACCTTATTAATGTTGACTATGGAACTCTGAATAAAAAGAGGGACGCGGGAGCTGAACCTTAGAGCTTAGGGCGAGACTGTGACTAAGTGTGCAGCTCCATGCGTTCTCCTCATGAGCTAAATTGAACTCTGTCTCTGCATGATTTCCTTGCTTCTTGTCTGATTAATAGATGTCATCAGTGTTTGAACCTGACATGGAGAGACCTAAAATGGCTGTCCACCAACGTTCATCATCCAACGTGACATAACAGCAGAGAATCTGCAAGGCCGAATGGCAGTGGATCCCCAAATTCAGGAGTGAAAAAACTTGTTGCATCATTCCCAAGAAGACTCATGGCTGTAGCTGTAGGATACATATTTCAGTTTTACTTTTTTAATGAATTTGTAGAAATGTCTACATTTCTGTTTTTTTCTGTCAGGATGGGGTGCTGAGTGTACATTAATGAGAAATAAAATTAACTTTTTTGATTTTAGCAAATGGCTGCGATGAAACAGAGTGAAAAATGTAAAGGGGTCGGAATACTTTCCGTAGCCACTGTATATCCCAGAAGACTCTGCGACGTGGAGAGGGATGTCTGTTATTAGTTGAATAAAGGAATGCGACATACCCAAAGTTACCACACAGCAGCAAATACTTTCTGATTTACCAGGGATTAGGAATTACACACAGGTACAGTGGAATAATAAGCATTACCTGGATATATGGAGTCACCCATAAAATTATAAAGTCATGTTTTTTGCTCGTCGGAGAGTATCCATGAGACAGGACCTTATTTAAAATCGCTAGTCATGATGGTCTATATGAAAGAAGCGCGCTGATATTTTGAAGGACCTACTGTAAGAAAAACTTCAAGAATAGTGCTGGCAAACTGGGAGAGTGCCTCTGCTTTTAGCTCAGTCGTCAGCGCGCCTCGCCTCTGGGTTCCCGCCCCTCTCGGAGCAGTCGGAAAAAACAACGCAGCTGAGAGAGAGTACTCAATCGCTACACAAAGCTGAGCTGTCTGTGATTGGTGGCTACAATAATCATTGCATTCCGCCGTGAAAATCGCGGGCCCACGATTGGGTGGGGGCCAGGGGCTCCAACCCAGGTATTAAGGCGGCCCTTTATCTCCATCCAATTCTTAAATATCAACAATGCAAAGGATGAACCTTTAATTGATTTTCAAACACATTACTATTCAGCATGATAAGTTGTCTTTGTACTTGTGATACTATTTATTTTTGATATAACAAACATAACATATAATAACATAGAATTATGTAAATACAAGTGCTCAGCTTGATGTTGAACACCTGATGGTGATGGTGCCAAGCTAGCACTGTGTACTACTACTTTGTAGGCAGTGTTAAGTTTGCTGTGTTGTTGTTGTTGTCTTTGACGCCACTTGGACTGTGACCTTAACCCAATAACACAATATTTGTTTCTTTCACCATTTAATCAACAGACAGTATTTTGCATCCACACGACGTCATTGATGTTGGTAAACAAGAACCATTGGAATAAGTCTACCACAGAATGTAGAGGAGTTGGCAGCTGTGCTGATCGATTTATTGAACATACGTCAGTATATAATTTCGTCCATTCGGACCACCAAGCCCCTTTGTTGACGCTGCTGCCATGATCCGGAATGTGCGCTACACGCCAGGTGGTGGATGTGGCCAAATAAGGATGGGATGTAAGCAGCACTGCTCGTAGTTTTGAGTTTTGACGGACAGATCACACATCTGACAGACCACCCACTCACAATTTCTTTCAGCCTCATCTCGTCAAGCATATTTCAGTCAGTGGAAATTAGCCATGTTTTGCTTGTCTTTGACATTTCATTGCCATGAAAAACACAATAATGTCATCATTGTTGGCGAAAACAATATTCGATGGTTCAATTGTGAGGTTGACAGTCGAATCAGTTGAATACTCTAAGACATGGGTATCAAACTCTGGCCCGCGGGCCAGATTTGGCCCGCCGTGTAATTTCACTTGGCCCTTGAGACAATATCAAATTAACACTAGAGCTGGCCCGCCGATTATATTCAGCAGCTGTGCCGCAGTAACACCGCATTCACCGCTAATTCTCATACTTGCCAACCCTCCCGGGAGAGTCACAGATTTCAGTGCCTCTCCCAAAAATTGTCACATCCGCTTTTCATCCAGTCCAACGTATGCTGGCCCAGTCACATAATATGTGCAGCTTCTGCACGCACACACAAGTGAATGCAATGCATACTTAATCAACAGCGATACAAGTTACACTGAGAGTGGTCGTATAAACAACTTTAACACTGTTACAAATACACGCCACACTGTGAACCCACACCAAACAAGAATGACAAACACATTTCGGGAGAACATGCGCACCGTAACACAACATAAACACAACAGAACAAATACCCAGAACCCTTTGCAGCACTAACTCTTACGGGACGCTACAAGGTGGGGGGAGGAGGGCGGGGTTTTGTGGTAGCGGGGTGTATATTGTCTGTCCCGGAAGAGTTAGTGCTGCAAAGGCTTCTGGGTATTTGTTCTGTTGTGTTTATGTTGTGTTACAGTGCAGATGTTCTCCCGAAATGTGTTTGTCATTCTTGTTTTGTGTGGATTCACAGTGTGGCGTATATTTCTAACAAAACTTAAAGTTGTTTATACGGGCACACTCAGTATAACCTGTATCACTGTTGATCAAGTATGCTTTGCATTCCCGTGTGTGTTCATACAGAAGCCACGCATATCTTGTGACTGGGCCGACACGTTGTTAGAATGGATGAAAAACAGACGTGGCGCCAGCTCATAGAGGACCTTAAAGGCAGTGCCTTTAAGGCACGCCTCCAAGGCTGTGGTCCGGGTGGACTACGAGATATAATGACTGATGAACACCTTCATTGGATAATGAAGGTTGCCTCAGTTCAAAGCCTGAGCCCTGACATTAATGAACTAGCATCCAGAAAAAGTTGGTTTATTCATTGTTATTTTATTTTCAAATTTATAAGCCTGTGGAAAAAGTTAATGTTGATATTTACCTCAGAAGGCTGCAAATAGAAAAGAGGCATTCAATTTTTATTTAAATTGTATTTGATATGCCATTGATTTTTTTAAATTATTAATATTATTATTTGAAACTCGATTTTGCATGTCACTATAAAGTTATATAAGCCTTGCTTGTTCAATATTCAATGCAAAACTTGTTTGGGTCCCTATTAAAAGGTTAATTTGTTCAACCTTGGCCCGCGGCTTTGTTCAGTTTTAAATTTTGGCCCACTCTGTATTTGAGTTTGACACCCCTGCTCTAAGACAACCCTACGAATAATATATTTTTTGTTAAATCTATGGCAGTGACGTGAAGTGACGGGCAGTGCGATTCAACACACTTCCACGACGTGGCAGGGGGTACATAATTACCGTGTTGTCATTCATGCGGTACGACATTTTTGTTTGGTGGTGTGCTATGAAACACTGCTATTGTCATACGCCATAACCACATGATCGTTAAAGTCACAGAAACGCACAGTTCACTAAACAAACCACAACCGGGGTCTACTTTGTCCACCACAAGTTTCAGACATTCCCTGTGAACGCCTGATAAGTCTCAATCATCCAGATGATTCTCGGAACAAATAGTCCATCACAATGGCTGAGATCGACGGGATGAATGAGACTGTTACCGGAAAGGTGTCTGAAAATGTTGGGTTTACCCCTTTTGAATGGTGCAGGAATATCAAAGCCAATGTGCCTTCAACTGTGAAGACGTCGCTACGAGTGTGTGCAAAGGTTAGTCTTGCTTCAACCACAGACTTCACAAAAAGATGGATTTTCGGGAAAAAAAACTACTTTTAATGAACATACTTATTATGGCAGTGAAGGAGACAATGAAACAGTAAGTAATAAGAGTAGGGTAGAAATGTGTGAATGGTTTTTTGTGCAGGTAGGTTAGCCTTCTAATGTAAGACAATGGCATCACCGTCCTTCAGCAAAATAAAGAATGATCTTCAAAAAACTACTTTTAACTGGATCAGTGCCTACTGTGTCTGGCAATGGACCAGTTAGTACTATAATCCGTTATTACCTCGCGAACGATTATGTTGCACGTAGCATAGTTAACTGTTGTTTACAAGGTTCCTAAGCAACAGTGCAGTAAAAATAATACCATAATAAAGAATAAAAACATTTTTTATGGTCAATATTCCCATGTATACAAACCACAAAACTAGTGAAGTTGGCACATTGTGTAAATCGTAAATAAAAACATAATACAATGATTTGCAAATCCTTTTCAACTTACCGTCGCACCGGCCGAAAATGCATAATAAAGAAGGAAAAAAACATATATAAGTCGCACTGGAGTATAAGTCGCATTTTTTGGGGAAATTTATTTGATAAAACCCAACACCAAGAATAGACATTTGAAAGGCAATTTAAAATAAATAAAGAATAGTGAACAACAGGCTGAATAAGTGTACGTTATATGAGGCATAAATAACCAATTGAGAACGTGCCTGGTATGTTAACATAACATATTATGGTAAGAGTCATTCAAATAACTATAACATATAGAACATGCTATACGTTTACCAAACAATCTGTCACTCCTAATCGCTAAATCCCATGAAATCTTATACGTCTAGTCTCTTACGTGAATGAGCTAAATAATATTATTTGATATTTTACGGTAATGTGTTAATAATTTCACACATAAGTCGCTCCAGAGTATAAGTCGCACCCCCCGGCCAAACTATGAAAAAAAACTGCGACTTATAGTCCGAAAAATACGGTGTATTCAATTGAATAGACTGCAAAGACAAGATACTTAACTTTCGAACTGGAAAACGTTGTTATTTTTTGCAAATATTAACTCATTTGGAATTTGATGCCTGCAACATGTTTTAAAAAAGCTGGCACACGTGGCAAAAAGACTGAGAAAATTGAGGAATGCTCATCAAACACTTATTTGGAACATCCCACAGACGAACAGGCTAATTGGGAACAGGCGGGTGCCATGATTGGGTATAAAAGCAGCTTCCATGAAATGCTCAGTCATTCACAAACAAGGATGGGGCGAGGGTCACCACTTTGTCAACAAATGCGTGAGCAAATTGTCGAACGGTTTAAGAACAACATTTCCCAACCGACTATTGCAAGGAATTTAGGGATTTCACTTCAGAAAACCACTGTCAGTAACTACAGTCGGTCGCTACATCAGTAAGTGCAACATGTTGCCATTCAAGCAACATTATCATGGACACCCCTGCTTATTTCAGCAAGACAATGCCAAGCCACGTGTTACAACAACGTGGCTTCATAGTAAAAGAGTGTGGGTACTAGACTGGCCTGCCTGTAGTCCAGACATGTCTCCCATTGAAAATGTGTGGCGCATTATGAAGCCTAAAATACCACAACGGAGACCCCGGACTGTTGGACAACTTAAGCTGTACATCAAGCAAGAATGGGAAATAATTGGTCTCTGCAGTTCCCAAACGTTTACTGAGTGTTGTTAAAAGGAAAAGCCATGTAACACAGTGGTAAAAATGTTTTTTTGCAATGTGTTGCTGCCATTAAATTCTAAGTTAATGATGATTTGCAAAAAACAAAATAAGTTTCTCAGATTGAACATTAAATATCTTGTCTTTGCAGTCTATTCAATTGAATATAAGTTGAAAATGATTTGCAAATCAATGTATTCTGTTTTTATTTATGAATTACACAACATGCCAACGTTTTGGTTCTGTAAATACATTTAAAAATCAACAACCATGCTGACACCTTTTTTGTTAATTTGCAAGCGTTCCCTTGAGGAAACGCCGCACACCACATTCCCACGTGTGTGTTATTCCACACAGAATAGTATCTCGTTTGTTTTGCCCCAACAATCTAATTTTAGTGGAAGGAAGCAGCGCAAAGTGGATTATCACCCGCCTTGTATCTTTAGTCGCCCTTCACTACATGCACCTCAAACAAAAAAAAGGGGTCATCACCAGCTCTGCTTGCTTCTTTTTATGAAGGAGAAAACATATGTCACACATTTGATATTTAAAAGCAAGCTTCCTGTAACCCCCCTAGCCCCCCTTGTTGGCAGAGGTCTTCCCATGGAGGCTTCACATGTTGATATTAAAAAACAGATGGGAATGAAATCATTGTGATTGTTGTTTCATGCCAAACACCAGCCATGATGGGAGACGCGTTGTGTGTGTGTGCGTGTGTGTGTGTGTGTGTGTGTGTGTGTGTGTGTGTGTGTGTGTGTGTGTGTGTGTGTGTGTGTGTGAATGAAATCCACATGGTGCCTACATGATTCCTTATGATGCATGAACACACACTGCTTCATCTAAGAAGCAAACACATTGGCGGCGTGTGCCTCCGCCAAGGCTGCCATAAATAAACTGATCCTCTCCCTCCCGTGGAGCGTCGTGAAAAACGATAAAAATACAAGTTATTCGGATGAGATAATACAACAACGATATTTATTTGTTCGGCTGATCTCACCCTACAAAATAAAAGGCATTACGTGCAGAGTTGCGAAGAAGGCCTCTAATACACAACATTTCCTTGCGCACGATTCTATAATGTTGAAAGATGATGTAAACGTGTTTGTCTTATTAATTTCTGATTGTTTTGGCGGTTTGCGGCTTTATTGGCATCAATTATCTGGTGTTAATTGCGCCGCCATTTAGTTGACTTCAAATAACATTTACGGAACAATTTGCTGTTTGATAACATTTTTCTATTTTTAATATGCAAAAATTGCCTTTTCTTCCTCATTTATAATGATTTTGTGAAATAATTTTGCTTTTGACCATGCCAAAAAATTGCAAAGCTATAGTTCATTATAATAAATGTAGACGATGTCCATGAGCTAACAAAGTAATTGTTGTGTTTGCAAACCTTACAAAAGCACATGATTCTAGTTAAATCCACAAAGATACATTATGTCAGGCATTATTACTCATATTGCATGTTTGGTTTTGGAGTTATGTTTGAAAACGTTCATATTAAGTTAAAAAAAACTATTTTTTGTGTTTTTAAACCTTACAAAAGCACATTATTCTAGTTAAATCCACAAATATACATTATTTCAGGCATTATAAGACCTTTTGCATGTTTGGTTTAGGAGTTATGTTTGAATGAATTTTGTATTGCTTTTTTCGCATTATCTCAGGATTCTAAGAAAATTACTGTCATATTCAATCAATCAATCAATGTTTATTTATATAGCCCTAAATCACGAAAGTCTCAAAGGGCTATTGAGTAAAAAACAATTTTTTGTGATTGAAAACCTTACAAAAGCACATGTTTCAAGTAAAACTTATAAAGATACATTAATACAGGCATTATTAGACATATTGCATGTTTGGTTTTGGAGTTATTTTTGAATAACTTTCATATTTAGTATGACAGTTATACTGTCATATTAAGTTAAAAAAAACTATTTTTTGTGTTTTCAACCCTTACAAAAGCACATTATTCTAGTTAAATCCACAAAGATACATTATTTCAGGCATTATAAGACATTTTGCATGTTTGGTGTAGGAGTTAAGTTTGAATTAATTTTGTATTGCTTTTTTCGCATTATCTCAGGATTCTAAGAACATTACTGTCATATTGAGTAAAAAACACATTTTTGTGCTTGAAAACCTTACAAAAGCACATGTTTCTAGTAAAACTCATAAAGATACAATTATACAGGCATTATTAGACATTTTGCATGTTTGGTTTTGGAGATATGTTTGAACAACATCAAATTTAGTATGACAGTTATACTGTCATATTGAGTAAAAAAAACTAATGTTTGTGTTTGCAAACCTTACAAAAGCCTATGTTTCTAGTAAAACTCACAAAGATACAATATTACAGGCATTATTAGACATTTCGCATGTTTGGTTTAGGAGTTATGTTTGAATTAATTTCTTATTGCTTTTTTCGCATTATCTCAGGATTCTAAAAAATTACTGTCATTATGAGTAAAAAATTAATTTTTGTGATTAAAAACCTTACAAAAGCACATGTTTCAAGTAAAAATTATAAAGATACATTAATACAGGCATTATTAGAAATATTGCATGTTTGGTTTTGGAGTTATGTTTGAATAACATTAGGACTCCTCTTCCTCCTATCCAGGAGATCGCAAAAAGCCGCTGCCTGACCAGGGCTCAGAAAATCTGCAAAGACTCCTCCCACCCCCACCAAGGACTGTTTTCACTGCTGGACTCTAGAAAAAGATTCCGCAGCCTCGGAAGCAGAACCTCCAGGTTCTGTAACAGCTTCTTCCCTCAGGCCGTAAGACTCTTGAACGCATCATATTTAAATTACCCCCCTAAATGGATTAACTCGCTGGAATAAAAAAGACAATATAACATCCATCCATAAACGTGGACGCATGTGAAAAAGTGCAATATACAGTATTTATCTGTACAGTAATCTATTTATTTATTTATATATATTTATATATATTTATTTATTTTATATATATATTATATATGTTATTTATGTATATTTATTTATTTATATATGCACCGTATTGCTTTTTTTTTATCCTGCACTACCATGAGCTTATGTAACGAAATTTTGTCCTTATCTGTGCTGTAAAGTTCAAATTTGAATGACAATAAGTCTAAGTATAAGTCTAATATTTAGTATGACAGTTATACTGTCATATTGAGTAAAAAAATCTAATTTTTGTGTTTGCAAACCTTACAAAAGCTTATGTTTCTAGTAAAACTTACAAAGATACATTATTTCAGGCATTATTAGACATGTTGCATGTTTGGTTTAGGAGTTATGTTTGAATTAATTTGTTATTGCTTTTTTCGCATTCTCTCAGGATTCTAAGAACATTACTGTCATATTGAATAAAAAACAAATTTTGGTGCTTGCAAACCTTACAAAAGCATATGTTTCTAGTAAAACTCACAAAGATACATTAATACAGACATTATTAGACATATTGCATGTTTGGTTTAGGAGTTATGTTTGAATAACTGTCATATTTAATATATCACCAAAAATGATTCCCGGGCGCAGCCACTGCTACTGCCCACTGCTACTGCCCACTGCTCCCCTCACCTCCCAGGGGGTGAACAAGGGGATGGGTCAAATGCAGGGGACACATTTCACCACACCTAGTGTGTGTGTGTGTGACAATCATTGGTACTTTAACTTTAAGTTAAATATTTAGTATGACAGCTATACTGTCATATTGAGTAAAAAAAAACAAATTTTTGTGTTTGCAAACCTTACAAAAGCTTATGTTTTGAGTAAAACTTACAAAGATACATTATTTCAGGCATTATTAAACATTTTGCATGTTTGAATAATTTTACTCAATTATTTCAGGCATTTTGCATGTTTGAAATAATGTATCTTTGTGAGTTTTACTAGAAACATATGCCTTTGTAAGGTATGCAAACACAAAAATTATTTTTTACTCAATATGACACTAATGTTCTTAGAATCCTGAGATAATGTGAAAAAAAAAGCACGTTTGTAGTAAAACTCACAAAGATACAATAATACAGGCATTTTTAGACATATTGCATGTTTGGTTTAGAAGTTATGTTTGAATAACTGAGACTCTGAGACAATTTATTAGCTATTGGATATTACAATATTTCATGGAGTTATGTTTGAATAACTGTCATATTTAGTATGAAAGTTATACTATCATATTGAGTAAAAAAAAAAAATGTTCTGCTTGCAAACCTTACAAAAGCACATGTTTCTATAGTAAAACTCAAAGATACTTTCATACAGGCATTATTAGACTTATTGCATGTTTGGTTTTGGAGTTATGTTTGAATAACATTCATATTTAGTATGCAATTTATACTGTCATATTGAGTAAAAAAACTAATTTTTGTGTTTGCAAACCTTAAAAAAGCTCATGTTTAGAGTAAAACTTACAAAAATACATTAATTGAGGCATTATTAAACATTTTGCATGTTTGAATAATTTTACTCAGTTATTTCAGGCATTATTAGACATTTTGCATGTTTGAAATAATGTATCTTTGTGAGTTGTACTCGAAACATATGCCTTTGTAAGGCTTGCAAACACAAAAATTAGTTTTTACTCAATATGACAGTAATGTTCTTAGAATCCTGAGATAATGTGAAAAAAAGCACGTTTCTAGTAAAACTCACAAAGATACAATAATACAGGCATTATTACACATATTGCATGTTTGGTTTTGGAGATATGTTTGAATAACTGAGACTCTGAGACAATTTATTAGCTATTGGATATTACAATATTTCATGGAGTTATGTTTGAATAACTGTCATATTTAGTATGAAAGTTATACTGTCATATTGGGTAAAAAATGTTTTTTTCTGCTTGCAAACCTTACAAAAGCACATGTTTCTATAGTAAAACTCAAAGATACATTCATACAGGCATTATTAGACTTATTGCATGTTTGGTTTTGGAGTTATGTTTGAATAACTGTCATATTTAGTATGCGATATATACTGTCATATTGAGTAAAAAAACACATTTTTGTGTTTGCAAACCTTACAAAAGCTCATGTTTAGAGTAAAACTTACAAAGATACATTAATTGAGGCATTATTAAACATTTTGCATGTTTGAATAATTTTATTCAATTATTTCAGGCATTATTAGACATTTTGCATGTTTGAAATAATGTATCTTTGTGAGTTGTACTCGAAACATATGCCTTTGTAAGGTTTGCAAACACAAAAATTAGTTTTTACTTACTTTTGGTTTAGAAGTTATGTTTGAATAACTGAGACTCTGAGACAATTTATTAGCTATTGGATTTTACAATATTTCATGGAGTTATGTTTGAATAACTGTCATATTTAGTATGAAAGTTATACTGTCATATTGAGTAAAAAAAATTTCTGCTTGCAAACCTTACAAAAGCACATGTTTCTATAGTAAAACGGAAATATATATTCATACAGGCATTATTAGACTTATTGCATGTTTGGTTTTGGAGTTATGTTTGAATAACGGCGTGGCGAAGTTGGTAGAGTGGCCGTGCCAGCAATCGGAGGGTTGCTGGTTACTGGGGTTCAATCCCCACCTTCTACCTTCCTAGTCACGTCCGTTGTGTCCTTGGGCAAGACACTTCACCCCTTGCTCCTGATGGCTGCTGGTTAGCGCCTTGCATGGCAGCTCCCGCCATCAGTGTGTGTGAATGGGTGAATGTGGAAATACTGTCAAAGCGCTTTGAGTACCTTGAAGGTAGAAAAGCGCTATACAAGTATAACCCATTTATTTATTTATCATTTATTATATTTAGTATGCAATTTATACTGTCATATTGAGTAAAAAAACTAATTTTTGTGTTTGCAAACCTTACAAAAGCTCATGTTTCTAGTAAAACTTACAAATATACATTATTCCAGGCATTATTAGACATTTTGCATGTTTGAAATAATGTATCTTTGTGAGTTTTACTAGAAACATATGCTTTTGTAAGGTTTGCAAACACAAAAAAACGTTGTTTTTTTTTACTCAACATGACAGTAATGTTCTTAGAATCCTGAGATAATGCGGGGGAAAAACACATATGTTGCTAGTAAAACTCACAAAGACACAATAATACAGGCATTATAAGATATATTGCATGTTTGGTTTAGGAGTTATGTTTGAATAACTGAGACAATTTATTAGCTATTGGATATTACAATATTTTATGGAACTATTTGATTGAATCATATTCCTACCTTTTTTGGAGGGGCCACACATCAATCACAGTGAAATAAATAAATCAAAGCAAGAGTGAAAGACAAGCTCACCATGTGTGTCCTCAGAGAAGATCCTTCTCCTGCCGGTCCACGGACGTGTCCTCACGCAAACCAGCCTCGGAGCGTCTGCCGGCCTGCAGAGGAAGAAGAAGAGGAGGAGGAGGAGGAGGAGGAGGAGGAGGAGGAAGAGCTGGGGGACGTGAGGGGGGGTTTCTCGGGGCAAAATAACGGGGACCTGTTGGGAGGTGGTCTCCGTGCACATAACAAGAGAACCGCGCCAAAGGACGCACACGTGGTCCCTGCAGGAGTCCAATAGGTTTGTGCATTTATTTACATATGCATACATCATATCCAATTGGTTTCTGCGTTCATTTTTGGTGTGGTAAAAGTACTGAAACTATACGCTTAAGTTTGTTTTACAATTTTTTTACAATGATATTTATATAATTAGTCGTGCTAATATATTCTGACATTTAACTAACAATACTGTCTTGTTCTGGAGCATTAAGGTGCATGGACTATTATTCAACATTTGTGTATATCATATTGTATACCTTAGCGTATGTTTATTATTTTATGTTTTCCCAGTTGTCATCTGTTGCTAGGAATTTTCGCAATATTTTGGCCTTATTGCATTTATTTTGGACAGTTTCACTATGGCTGCAGGATTGTTTACATACAAACCCCGTTTCCATATGAGTTGGGAAATTGTGTTAGATGTAAATATAAACGGAATACAATGATTTGCAAATCCTTTTCAACCCATATTCAATTGAATGCACTACAAAGACAAGATATTTTAATGTTCAAACTCATAAACTTTTTTTTTTTTTGCAAATAATAATTAACTTAGAATTTCACGGCCGCAACACGTGCCAAACAAGTTGGGAAAGGGCATGTTCACCACTGTCTTACATGGCCTTTCCTTTTAACAACACTCAGTAAACGTTTGGGAACTGAGGAAACACATTTTTTAAGCTTCTCAGGTGGAATTCTTTCCCATTCTTGCTTGATGTACAGCTTAAGTTGTTCAACAGTTCACATTTTCAATGGGAGACAGGTCTGGACTACAGGCAGGCCAGTCTAGTACCCGCACTCTTTGACTTTGAAGCCATTTTGATGTAACACGTGGCTTGGCATTGTCTTGCTGAAATAAGCAGGGGCGTCCATGGTAACGTTGCTTGGATGGCAACATATGTTGCTCCAAAACCTGTATGTACCTTTCAGCATTAATGGCACCTTCACAGATGTGTAAGTTACCCATGTCTTGGGCACTAATACACCCCCATACCATCACAGATGCTGGCTTTTCAACTTTGCGCCTATAACAATCCGGATGGTTCTTTTCCTCTTTGGTCCGGAGGACACGACGTCCACAGTTTCCAAAAATAATTTGAAATGTGGACTCGTCAGACCACAGAACACTTTTCCACTTTGTATCAAGCCATCTTAGATGAGCTCAGGCCCAGCGAAGACGACGGCGTTTCTGGGTGTTGTTGATAAACGGTTTTCCCCTTGCATAGGAGTTTTAACTTGCACTTACAGATGTAGCAACCAACTGTAGTTACTGACAGTGGGTTTCTGAAGTGTTCCTGAGCCCATGTGGTGATATCCTTTACACTCTGATGTCGCTTGTTAATGCAGTACAGCCTGAGGGATCGAAGATCACGGGCTTAGCTGCTTACGTGCAGTGATTTCTCCAGATTCTCTGAACCCTTTGATGATATTACGGACCGTAGATGGTGAAATCCCTAAATTCCTTGAGAAATTGGTTGAGAAAGGTTTTTCTTAAACTGTTCAACAACAAAAAACCGCATTTGTTGACAAAGTGGTGACCCTCGCCCCATCCTTGTTTGTGAATGACTGAGCATTTCATGGAATCTACTTTTATACCCAATCATGGCACCCACCTGTTCCCAATTTGCCTGCACACCTGCGGGATGTTCCAAATAAGTGTTTGATGAGCATTCCTCAACTTTATCAGTCTTTTTTTGCCACCTTTCCCAACTTCTTTGTCACCTGTTGCTGGCATCAAATTCTAAAGTTAATGATTATTCGCAAAAATAAATATGTTTATCAGTTTGAACATCTAACATGTTGTCTTTGTAGCATATTCAACTGAATATGGGTTGAAAAGGATTTGCAAATCATTGTATTCCGTTTATATTTACATCTAACACAATTTCCCAACTCATATGGAAACGGGGTTTGTAATTAAATATAGTATAAATGCAAAAAAGCATTATTTATAATTGTGTATTAGTTGTTTTTTTAAGAAACATTTCTGCATAAATACAACAATAAAGATCAAAAAGTTGTTTTACTCTTTATTTGGTATAAATAAAAGTTAAAGCACGTTTATTATGCACAATACGTCTCTTCTTGTTTGCTCCACTTATGCGCCAATTATCCCTGAGTGGAATTGCGAGCTAATTGGCGCGCAGGATGGTTGTCAGATGTGAAGCAAAGCTGATGCAGATGGAAATGCAAGGTGGAAGGTTGGATGGGAAGACTTGATTGGCGAGGAGGGAAAGTTTCCCAGAGAAAGCCATAAAACTGATGGATGGCTCCCCTGGAGGAATGTTTCCCCAGGTGTGCTCCACACATGCTTTGCTTGGACGCCGGACAAGTGCAATGAAGCAAATGAAGCAAATTGGGGGGCGGAATTGTCGTCAAAGTGCACTTTTGGCTACGCAAACAATCACAATTCAAGAGGGGTTTTTTTGCGTGCAGGGAAGGAAGTGAAGGTCAATCCGTGCAAGTCCTTCAAGCTTTGTTGGACGCAAGGAACGCCTTGCTCGTGCCAAACTATATTTGTCATCTTTAACAAAAAAAATCTTTTGAGAGATGAAAGGACACCTGCTTGTTTTGAGTTTGCACTTATTTGAGTCAAACACACAAGTGTAAATTCTAAAAATAAACAATTTAGCTTTGTGGTTGAGGTAACAAATATGTGACGTCATAGGGGAATTTGTATTATTAAAATGGCAATCGAAAAAAGTGAAAATTAATTTTGCACTTTGGTGCTGTAAAGTCGTTCTTTTACTTAGATTATTTAAAAAACAATGCATGAGAAAATGTCATTAACTGAACTAAAATGCAAGACGCATGTTTAATCATCACAACACATGCAATGCTTCAGTTAACAAACCTAATGTTTTAAATAAGTCACAAATAATACAAACTTTTGACTGATGAACCTCACAAATATTCCAAATAAGCTCCAGTACCTGCAAGTATGGCTTGTAGTTCGGCCTTGTGGCGCCCTCTTGTGGCTGCCCAGAGGAAAAAAAAAAAAAATGCAGTTATTTCAATTCATCAAAGTTGTACTTCTATACTGTTCTTTATGCATTTACTTTGTATTTACAATTTTTTTTTAAACATATTTTAAATAAATCTGCTAAATAATGTATAAATAAAATGCACTAATATTAAATATGGTAGCTTCTAAAGTATAGCTCACCTGAATGATTGCGGTCATTGTTCTGGCCAGGTTTTGGGGTGGGAAAATTGAGAAAAAGTCTTTATTTAAAATGTCAAAACTGTACATATTGCATTTCTGGGTACACATTTTATACATGTGTGAAAAAGCTGCACCACTTCACTTTTTAGACAGTAAATCTCGGTATTAACGTGTAAAAAAAACAAAACAAAAAAAAAAAACAGCAGAAATAGCTGAGCGAAGACATCATCCTCCCAAACGCTAATCAAGCGTGACCGCTGGCGCGGCCAGGAGGCCTCAGGGGGCGGAGCCTGTCGGAAAGACATGTCCAGATGTGATTGCAACACTGCTCTGCTGTTGTGCGGGTCAAAGTTCGCCAGCGTCGTGCGTCTTGGCGCTCGCCACCTCCTCCGTGCCTCCTTTGGTCCCCGGGTCTCCCTTCCACACCTCCGTGAGACATTCTTCACCAGAGAAGACAAACAATGAGCGGCGGCGAACACCACCGGACCGTTTGAGCCGTGTCCCAACCTCTTTCGGACGCTCCCAGGACGTGACTCCCACACAGGAAGTCTTCTAGCTTGTGGTCCTGATGGTGGAAGTACCAGTCCTCCACCACCTCCTCGTACTGCTCCAACATGGTTTCACACTGCAACGCACACAGGTTCACGTAACATTAACCCGTTCTGCGCTTCTACTTCTAAACGTCTACCTGCTTTTTCATATCAGTCACTTCCGCGGAGGGCTCGTCCCACATCTCGTAAGGCAGGCCCAGCTCCACTTTGACCCCCTTGTGGACCAGGTTCTTCAGCGTGGCCATGGTCTGGCTGGAGCCCTGCCGGCATATGATCCAGCAGCATCACGTCCAGTTACACCACATTAACACGCACCTGAGCAGGGTTCATAGCGCAGGGAGAGAGGGTCAGGTGACCTTGGCGTAGCGTAGGCTGCCTGGCCGCTCTGCGTGGACACTGTACTGCAGGATGCCCTCGCATATGTTGTCTATGGCCTCCATTAGGCGTGTTTCCCTGAAAGCAGAGTGGAAGAACGTCTATGTGCAAGTCACTTGACATTTGTGGCGTCCCTATGGGTCGTAAAAGGGTTATACTTAATTGTGTAGCGCTTTTCTACCTTCAAGGTACTCGCTATTTCCACATTCACCCATTCACACTGTTCACTTGCTGAAGTACTCTGTCTAAAGTTGAAATCAACCCTAAATGGCAATGCGGTGGTTGCCAAAAAGTGATTCAATGCAATATTTTTTATATTGCCACATCTCATCTGTGCATCATTTACTAGAATACCTTTAGGAGTATTACATATAGCAACATAAAATACCTACTGTAGTGTTCACTTGTTGAAACACCCTTTAAAAAGCTGAAATCTACCTAAACGACCACATAGTGGTTGCCAAAAAGTGATTAAATGTAATATTTTGATATTGACACATCTTATCTGTGCATGAATGACTAGATTAGCCTAGGAAGTATGGCATATATCATGATAAATTGCAGACTGTACCGTTTACACATTAAAGTACCCTCTATAAAGTTGAAATGAACCCTAAATGGCAATACCGTAGTTGCCAAAAAGTAATTTAATGCAATATTTTGATATTGCCACATCTTGTCTGTGCATGAATGACTAGAATACCATAAGAAGAATGGCATGTATCATGATAAATGACATACTGTACTGTTTACACATTAAAGTACCCTCTCTAAAGTTGAAATATACTCCAAATGGCAATGTAGTGGTTGCCAAAAGTGATTCAATGCATTATTTTGATATTGCCACATCTCATCTGTGCATAATTTACTAGAATACCTTTAGGAGTATTACATATATCAAAATAAAATACCCGCTGTACTGTTCACTTGTTTGAAGTACCCTTTAAAAAGCTGAAATATACTTTAACAACCACTTCGTGGTTGCCAAAAAGTGATTTAACGTATTATTTTGATATTGCCACATCATATGTGTGCATGAATGACTAGATTACCATAAGAAGTATGGCATGTATCATGATAAATTACATACTGTACTGTTTACACATTGAAGTACCCTCTCTAAAGTTGAAATCAACCCCAAATGGCAATGCGGTGGTTGCCAAAAAGTGATTCAATGCAATATTTTTTATATTGCCACATCTCATCTGTGCCTCATTTACTAGAATACCTTTAGGAGTATTACATATATCAACATAAAATACCTACTGTAGTGTTCACTTGTTGAAACACCCTTTAAAAAGCTGAAATCTACCTAAACGACCACTTAGTGGTTGCCAAAAAGTGATTAAACGTAATATTTTGATATTGACACATCTTATCTGTGCATGAATGACCCGATTACCCTAGGAAGTATGGCATATATCATGATAAATTGCAGACTGTACTGTTTACACATTAAAGTACCCTCTATAAAGTTGAAATGAACCCTAAATGGCAATACAGTGGTTGCCAAAAAGTAATTTAATGCAATATTTTGATATTGCCACATCTTGTCTGTGCATGAATGACTAGAATACCATAAGAAGAATGGCATGTATCATGATAAATGACATACTGTACTGTTTAAACATTAAAGTACCCTCTCTAAAGTTGAAATCTACTCCAAATGGCAATGCGTTGGTTGCCAAAAGTGATTCAATGCAATATTTTGATATTGCCACATCTCATCTGTGCATAATTTACTAGATTACCTTTAGGAGTATTACATATATCAAAATAAAATACCTGCTGTACTGTTCACTTGTTTGAAGTACCCTTTAAAAAGCTGAAATCTACTTTAACAACCACTTTGTGGTTGCCAAAAAGTGATTTAACGTATTATTTTGATATTGCCACATCGTATGTGTGCATGAATGACTAGTTACCCAAAGAAGTATGGCATGTATTATGATAAATTACATACTGTACTGTTTACACATTGAAGTACCCTCTCTAAAGTTAAAATCAACCCCAAATGACAATGTGGTGGTTGCCAAAAAGTGATTCAATGCAATATTTCTTATATTGCCACATCTCATCTGTGCATCATTTACTAGAATACCTTTAGGAGTATTACATATAGCAACATAAAATACCTACTGTAGTGTTCACTTACTGAAGTACCCTTTAAAAAGCTGAAATCTACCTAAACGGCCACTTAGTGGTTGCCAAAAAGTGATTAAACTTAATATTTTCATATTAACACATCTTATCTGTGCATGAATGACTAGATTACCCTAGGACAGGGGTCGGCAACCCGCGGCTCTTTAGCGCCGCTCTAGTGGCTCTCTGGAGCTTTTTAAAAAATGTATGAAAAATGGAAAAAGATGAGGGGAAAAAAATTTTTTTTTTGTTTTAATATGGTTTCTGTAGGAGGACAAACATGACACAAGCCTCCCTAATTGTTACAAAGCACACTGTTTATATTAAACATGCTTCACTGATTTGAGTATTTGGCGAGTGCCGTTTTGTCCTACTAATTTTGGCGGTCCTTGAACTCACCGTAGTTAGTTTACATGTATAACTTTCTCCGACTTTCTAGGACGTGTTTTATGCCACTTCTTTTTCTGTCTCCTTTTGTCCACCAAACTTTTAACGTTGTGCATGAAAGGTGAGTTTTGTTGACGTTATTGACTTGTGTGGAGTGCTAATCAGACATATTTGGTCACTGCATGACTGCAAGCTAATCGATGCTAACATGCTATTCAGGCTAGCTATATGCAGAGGTGGGTAGAGTAGCCAGAAATTGTACTCAAGTAAGAGTACTGTTACTTTAGAGATTTATTACTCAAGTAAAAGTAAGGAGTAGTCACCCAAATATTTACTTGAGTAAAAGTAAAAAGTATGTTGTGAAAAAACTACTCAAGTACTGAGTAACTGATGAGTAACATACACACTCATATCATATATATATATATATATATATATATATATATATATATACTGTATATATATATATATATATATATATATATATATATATATATATATATATATATATATGTATGTGTGGGAAAAAAATCACAAGACTATTTCATCTCTACAGGCCTGTTTCATGAGGGGGGGTACCCTCAATCATCAGGAGATTTTAATGGGAGCATTCGCATACCATGGTTTGTATAGGGCACAGAGTGGGTGGGTACAGGCTGGCGTAGGGGCGTGGTGATTGGCTCATGTGTTACCTAGGAGGTGTTTCCGTCTATGGCGGCATGCTGTTACAATTTCGCTGCGCTTGTTGAGGGATGACAGGTCTGGACGGTAAATAATAAACAGTTTCTCTTTCAAGCATAGGTTGCATCTTTTATTACCACTATTGTTAGGTGTGCTGGATGCAAGAATTTGCCATGTTATTGAATATTCAACATTATTGTCTTTGAGGTCCCAAATGTGTTTGCTGAGTTCTGTGGTATTTCGCAGGTTTTTGTTCCTGAAAGAAGCCTTGTGATTGTTCCATCTGGTTTTGAATTCTCCCTCGGTTAATCCTACATATGTGTCGGATGTGTTAATGTCCTTGCGTATTACCTTAGATTGGTAGACAACTGATGTTTGTAAGCACCCCCCGTTGAGAGGGCAATCAGGTTTCTTTCGACAGTTACAGCCTTTGTGGGTTTTGGAGTCGCTCTGTCTGGGGGTCGACGGCTCATTTGCAATTGTTTTGTTGTGGTTTGAGATGATTTGTCGTATATTGTTCATGCAGCTGTAGCTCAATTTAATGTTGTTCTTGTTGAATACTTTTCTTAGGGTGTTGTCTTTGGGAAAGTGTTTGTCAATCAGATTGAGGAATTTGTGTCCAATGTTAGTTGAGACGTTTTTGCTGTATGGGGGGTTGTCCCAGATGATGTCGTTTCGTTTTCTGTTCTTTTTTGGCTGGTTTCCTGGCGTGGGTTCATAGGTGAGGGTGAAATTGTATCCGCTTTCATCAAGGGCTTTTTGGTACGGGGGGGTTGCTTGGTCAAATTCAGCTTTGCTAGATGACAGCATCGATAGCCTTTTATTGATTCCGGTAGAATCAGGTAATACACCAACTTATATTCTAGTCTTCATGAAAGAAAGGAATCTATATGTTAAACATGCATGTATATTCATTAAAACACCTTTAACATGTAAACAAAAACAGCAAAATAAATACATATAAATTATATACTGTATATATCAATGTATGTATATATATATATATATATATATATATATATATATATATATATATATATATACACATACATTGATGTATGTATAATAATATATAATAATAATTAATATAATAATATAATAATGTATGTAATATTGATGTATTACCTGATTCTGATGACTTGCGTTGATTGTAATCAGACAGTAGTGATGATAGCGTCCACGTTTTCAAATGGAGGAGAAGAAAAGTTCCTTCTTTCTGTCTAATACCACATGAAAGTGGTGAGTTTTTGGCATCTTAGTTGTCCAGCTTCTATATTCGTTTTTATACACTTTACAAGAAATATATTGGCGTCAAACTCCGTAGCTTGCTAGCTTGTTTGCGCTGGCTTTCGGAGACTCTTATTTTGAAAGCGCAGGCGCGATGGAGCGGCACTTTTATTGTGAAGACAGGAACGTCCTCATGTGCGGTCAGTTTTTAGGCTTTTGACGGGATGTATGGTTGGAATGAAAAAGTATCTTTTTTCCTTCACACTTTTGATTCATTGATTGGAACTTTTATTATTAGATTGCACAGTACAGTACACATTCCGTACAATTGACCACTAAATGGTAACACCCCCATAAGTTTTTCAACTTGTTTAAGTCAGGTCATGTGACCACCTGGCTCTGTTTGATTGGTCCAACGTCACCAGTGACTGCATCTGATTGGTGGAACGAAGTGAAACGTCACCAGTAAGGCAGGCACTATGAAGGTCTGTCTGACAGACCAAAACAAACAAAGCGTGCATTAACAGATCGATAAAAATTAGTAGCGAGTAGCGAGCTGAATGTAGATAAAAGTAGCGGAGTAAAAGTAGCGTTCCTTCTCTATAAATATACTTAAGTAAAAGTAAAAGTATGTTGCATTAAAACTACTCTTAGAAGTACAATTTATCCCAAAAGTTACTCAAGTAGATGTAACGGAGTAAATGTAGCGCGTTACTACCCACCTCTGGCTATATGTACATATTGCATCATTATGCCTCATTTGTAGCTATATTCGAGGTCATTTAGTTTCCTTTAAGTCCTCTTAATTCAATTTATATTTCAAGACACACTATCTGTATGTAATATGGCTTTTAATTTTTGCGGCTCCAGACAGATTTGTTTTTGTATTTTTGATCCAATATGGCTCTTTCAACATTTTGGGTTGCCGACCCCTGCCCTAGGAAGTATGGCATATATCATGAAAAATTGCAGACTGTACTGTTTACACATTAAAGTACCCTCAATAAAGTTGAAATGAACCCTAAATGGCAATACAGTGGTTGCCAAAAAGTAATTTAATGCAATATTTTCATATTGCCACATCTTGTCTGTGCATGAATGACTAGAATACCATAAGAAGAATGGCATGTATCATGATAAATGACATACTGTACTGTTTACACATTAAAGTACCCTCTCTAAAGTTGAAATCTACTCCAAATGGCAATGCAGTGGTTGCCAAAAGTGATTCAATGCATTATTTTGATATTGCCACATCTCATCTGTGCATAATTTACTAGAATACCTTTAGGAGTATTACATATGTCAAAATAAAATACCTGCTGTACTGTTCACTTGTTTGAAGTACACTGTAAAAAGCTGAAATGTACTTTAACAACCACTTTGTGGTTGCCAAAAAGTGATTTAACGTATTACTTTGATATTGCCACATCTTATGTGTGCATGAATGACTAGATTACCCAAAGAAGTATGGCATGTATCATGAAAAATGACATACTGTACTGTTTACACATTAAAGTACCCTCTCTAAAGTTGAAATCTACTCCAAATGGCAATGCAGTGGTTGCCAAAAGTGATTCAATGCAATATTTAGATATTGCCACATCTCATTTGTGCATAATTTACTAGAATACCTTTCGGAGTATTACATATATCAAAATAAAATACCGACTGTAATGTTCACTTACTGAAGTACCCTTTAAAAAGCTGAAATCTACCTAAAGGACCACTTAGTGGTTGCCAAAAAGTGATTCAACTTAATATTTTGATATTACCACATCTTATCTGTGCATTTATGACTAGATTATCCTAAGAAGTATGGCATGTATCATGATAAATTACATACTGTACTGTTTACACATTGAAGTACCCTCTATAAAGTTGAAGTCAACCCCTAAATGACAACACAGTGGTTGCAAAAAAGTGATTCAGAGTAATATTTTAATATTGATACAGCTTTACTGTGCATGAATGATTAGAATACTGTGAGGAGTATTACATATATCATAATAAATTACATACTGTACTGTTTACACATTGAAGTACCCTCTATAAAGTTGCAATCAACCCTAAATGACAATACAGTGGTCGCAAAAAAGTGATTCAAAGTAATAATTTCATATTTGCACAACTTTAGTGTGCATGAATAATTAGAATAATGTGAGGAGTATTACATATATCATGATAAAGTACATACTGTACTGTTTACATGTTGAGGTACCCTCTATAAAGTGGTCAAAGAGCCTTGGTGCCCAAGAAGCCTATCCTATCGGGCTTGAATGACTTCAAACCGGTTGCCCTGACGTCTCATATCATAAAGGTCCTCAAGAGACTTGTGCTGGATCAGCTGAGACCCCTGGTGGCTCCTACCCTGGATCCTCTACAGTTTGCATATCAGCCCCATGTAGGATTGATTGATTGATTGATTGATTGAAACTTTTATTAGTAGATTGCACAGTGCAGTACATATTCTGTACAATTGACCACTAAATGGTAACACCCGAATAAGTTTTTCAACTTGTTTAAGTCGGGGTCCACTTAAATTGATTCAGTGGATGATGCTGTTATCTACCTGCTGCATCGTGCTCACTCTCACCTGGATGGCGGGAAGGACACTGTGAGGATCATGTTCTTTAATTTCTCCAGTGCCTTTAACACCATTCAGCCAATTCTGATGAGTGACAAGTTGCTCAGTTCATCCATTGTCTCCTGGATCACTGATTACTTGTCTGACAGGCCCCAGTTTGTGCGACTGGGGAGCTCCCTGTCAGATACTGTGGTCAGTGGTGTAGGTGCTCCACAGGGGACCGTCCTGTCTCCTTTCCTGTTCACCCTGTACTCCTCAGACTTCCAGTATAGTTCCAGGTCCTGCCATCTACAGAAATACTCTGATGACTCTGCTGTGGTCGGGTGTATCAGTGAGGGACTGGAATTGGAGTACAGCACACTGATCGCTGACTTTGTGTAGTGGTCTCAGATGAACCATCTGCTCCTCAATGTGGACAGGACCAAGAAGCTGGTCATCTACTTCAAGAAGAGAATGACTCCAGTGGGGCCCATCAAGATACATAGCCGGGAGGTGGCACTAGTGGGGCAGTACAAGTACCTGGGAGTCCAATTGAACAGCAGACTAGACTGGAAGGACAACAGCAAAGCTGTTTACAAGAAGGGCATGAGCAGACTCTTTTTCCTGAGCTAGCTTAGGTCCTTTAATGTGTGCAGCAAGCTGTTGGAGATCTTTTATCAGTTTGTTGTGGCCAGTGCCCTGTACTTTGCAGTGGTTTGTTGGGGGAGCAGCACCAGCAAAAGGAACTTAAACCGGATCGACAAACTGATCCGGAAAGCCAGCCAAACTATTGGCACGCAGTTGGAGGCGTTTGTGTCAGTGAGGGACAGGAGGACACTGGACAAACTGCTGGCCATCATGGACAATCCTGCCCACCCACTCCACCTGACAATTGAGGGACAGCAAAGCTCATACTCCAACAGGCTCCTTCAGCTTCGTTCCCACAGTGTTCGATTCAAGAACTCCTTCATTCCGCACTCCATCCAGCTGTATAATCGCTCGCCATACAGCAACAGATATCTGCCTTTTACCTTACCGCTTCTATGTTGCTACATCTTTTTGTTTATAATGTCTATTTTCTGCTGGATCTACTCTCTATTTTATGCTGCAGCTGTTACATATATTATAATATTGTACACGGTAATTGTTATATATTGTATATATTATATAAACATATAATATATCAGTATATATTATATACTGTATGTAAATACTACATATATGTTATATTTTATATTGCTACTACGGTACATTGTTAGTCTACTTAAAACCTGCATTATCCTGTACTAAAATGTGAAAACTTGACAGGACATGCAAAACTGATCGACTAAATATTAAAGTACAAATACGTTTACTCTTTCAATGTCTAGTCTGTCTATTTGTATTTGTGTTTGACTTTCTCTTCTACTGCTCCCGAATAGCATTATTTTAGTTTTACTGAGATTCAATGTCTGTTTTTGTCAAACTGTCTCTTAAATGTATTCATTTCTTCTGTTACTATTTGTATTAGCTTCTGTGTGTTCTCTCCTGAACAAAATGCAACTGTGTCTTCTGCAAATAATACTAACTTTAAATCCTTTGTAACTTTACAGATATCGCTTTATAAAGATTAAACAATTTTGGTCCCGGGGGTACGCCACAAGATATACCTAGCTCTGTTGATGTATGTTCACCTATCTTCACGTATTTGCTTTCTGTTAGTTAAGTAGCTTCTTACCCAGTTCAGGACTAACCCTCTAATTTCATACCGTTCTAGTTTGTTGATTAAGATATTATGATTAATTGTGTCAAATTATTTTGTTAGATCCATAAATACTCTTTACTCTATTGCATTGGTAATTTCCTCTGTAATTTTAAATTAATGCCACTGATGTTGAAATATTAGCTTGGAATCCATATTGGTTAACCGTGAGTGTTCCACTTTTATTTATGAATTTGTACAATCTGTTACTGAATAATTTTTCAACAATATTTAAAAATTGTGGAAGTAAAGATCTTTTGTTTTGTAAATTGGTGTTTGTCTCCGGTCTTATAAAGCGGTACAACTTTTGCTATTTTCATTTCGTTTGGGAATTTGCGATAGATTGCTGATATACGTGAAAGGTACTGAAATTTCCTCAATAACTTTTTTTTTATGGTTTCCATATCAATCCCATGACAGTCAGTTGAGGTCTTGAATTTGTAATTGTTTTACCATTTTGATTATTTCCTGTTTTGTCACATTCTTAAGGAACATTGAGTTGGGATTTCCGGTAGATGGTAAATGGTCTGTATTTATATAGCGCTTTACAATAATAATGATACCCAGAACGATTTACAATATACATCACATTCACCCATTCACCCACTGATGGCGGAAGCTGCAAACTACAACCTATCAGGAGCAAGGGTGAAGCTGGAATCGAACCTGGAACCCTCCAGTTTCCGGCACTTCCGCTCTACTATCTGTGCCACTGTGTCATTCCAGTCCTCAACTGACTCATCATGTACATCTGGAATCGTTTGTTCCAGATTTGTTCCAATATTTACAAACCAGTTCTTAAAGCGTTCAACTACCATGTTCATATTTTCGTTTTTAATGTTTCCATCTGAGAAGTATTGAGGGTAATCTTTCTTAGCACCATTTTTAATTATACTATTTAGGATACCCCATGTTTTTCTCATGTTTTTGTGATTGTCAAATAATTGACTGTAACATTCTTTCCTACATGTGTGTAGTAGTCTAGTTAGCTTGTTCTTATAGTTTTTGTACTTAATATCTGCCTTTATAGATCTTTGTTTTATAAATGTTCTAAGTAATGTATTTCTTTTTTGTCGCAAGCATTTTTCAATCTCTGTCGTCCATGATTGATTGTTATTTTACTTCCTACTTAATTGTTTCCATGGACAATGTTTGTCATACAGCATCAGGAAAGTAGTAATTCATTTACGTCATTTTAACTACATTTACATTGTGCCAACTTTAGTATCTTAAATCATTCTTAAAGGCAATCATAACTTTCTCTTTGAAATGTCTTTTTGTCATCTTATTGGTATGTACCAATAGGTAAAACAAGTTGGGGTTTGCTTAATAGGGCCTTTTTGAGAGGCTGATTAAAACAAATTCAATTGATGCATTTTGGTGTATGCTGGAGTTTTTTTAATTTTATTTTTTTTAAATGTAGTTATTTTTTCATTTAAAAAATAGATTACTATCATTAGGCTCCTACATAAATAACCGGCTGTGCATTTTCTTGCAATTGGCTCATTCCAGACACATGAATGCGCTGCGGTGTTGCGACGGTCCATCAGCTCCCTGCAGAGCTCGCATCAGCGAGCTAAAAACAGTTTGTTGTCTGGATTGCAATTCTATATTGCAAAAAAGGTTCTACATAATATAGATGTGTGCTGCACGTTCAACAACATCGCACAAAAGTTTGAGAGCATAATAACATGAATGTGCAGTAAATGAGTGTCTCCATGGTGACAGCAGGCCGTACACACAAAAACCTCATTTAAATAGTGCGGTCTACACCACACATGCAGTCTTTGAAGATCACAAGCAACACGCCCACTAATAGTACAGGCTATTTTAATAGTTTGCACACACTGTTTAGCGTGTCGTGTTTGGATCTTAGGCTATGTTTACACTAAGCCGGATAACCCCTTAAACCATGGGTGTCAAACTCTGGCCCGCGGGCAAATTTGGGCCGTGTAATTTCACTTGGCCCTTGAGGCGATATCAAATTAACACTAAAGTTGGCCCGCCGATCCTCCCGGGAGTCTTCCAAACGCCAGCCAGCCAGCCAGCCAAACGAGTGCTGGCCCAGTCACATAACATGCACGGCTTCTGCACACACACACATTAGAATGCAACGCATACTTCATCAACAGCGATACAGGTTACACTGAGGGTAGCCGAATAAAAATCTTTAACACTGTTAGAAATATACGCCACACTGTGAATCCACACCAAACCAGAACCCTTTGCAGCACTAACTCTTCCGGGAAGCTACAAGGTGTGTGTGTGTGGGGGGGAGGTTTGGTGGTAGTGGGGGTGTATTTTGTAGCGTCCCGGAAGAGTTAGTGCTGCAAAGGATTCTGGGTATTTGTTCTGTTGTGTTTATGTTGTGTTACGGTGCGGATGTTCTCCCGAAATGTGTTTGTCATTCTTGTTTGGTGTGGATTCAGTGTGGCGTATATATTTCTAACAGTGTTAAAGTTTTTTATACTGGTACCCTCAGTGTAACCTGTATCGCTGTTGATGAAGTATGCGTTGCATTCGCTCGTGTGTGCGTACAGAAGCCGCACATATCTTGTGAGTGGATCTGAACAATGTTAGAATGGATGAAAAGCGGACGTGACGATAGCTCGTAGAGTACGTTAAAGGTTAATTTGTTCAACCTTGGCCCGCGGCTTTGCTCAGTTTTAAATTTTGGCCCACTCTGTATTTGAGTTTGACACCCCTGCCTTAAACAAATAATTATTTAGCCTAAGCCTCGTTTCAGCTACACTAAATCACTGTTTAAGGTTCCCCTCCTCGGACAACTTTTTACACGGGTAAGTACGCCGTGTATTTCTTGAATCTCCGGCTCTTAGCTTTGTATGGACTCATTGATCGTTTACAAACTGAGTTCAGGGAGGAAGTGACGCCAGAAAGACCGCGCCCCACACAGGAGGTGACATCAGAAAGAACGCGCCACAGCCAGCTTCATAATAAAGCGGTTTCGTAACTCTGAGCTAACCACTGGAAATATGGAGGCAAGTCATCCAGACATGCCCGTGTTTCCCCTTCCGTCTGTGCAGATGCTTGTGGAAATCACACATGAATACCTTAAGAGAAAGCGATTGCAGCTATTTGGGATACAACACTTCTCAGACGGCAAGAGAAGTTTCGAATGTCCAGGTCATCTGTGATTCTACTTACCGAAAAACTTTGTCCATTTGTCGAAGGAGAGTCAACGAGAATGCGGGCTCCCGTGGATGTGATAAAAAAGGTACCGTGTGCTTTGTAGTACCTGGCCGTCGAGGGAAGACTAACTATGGAAAACGGCGAATGGTTTTGGACTGGCAAAGCAGACTATATCAGTTATTGTCTGCCATGTATGTCACAGACTCAACGTCTAGGTCCAGAGTATATAAAGTCACCAAAAACGAATGGACAATGAAGGTGAAGGCAAAAGATTGAGGAGTGTCCTGACCAGATATCTAGATCCCTAGATTGATTGATGTAAAATGTTCTTTATCACATTGTGTACTTTCGTGTCCAATAAAGATTTGATTAATTTATGATGTCTCAGGTGTGAGTCACTACAATAGGGCCCCACAGCACACTGGATTCCAGTTAATTGAAATACCACAACACTGGATATTGTTCAGATAAGTTACATTTAAGAACTTGCACATTTTCCACGCATGCGTACTAAGTCGCGTTGCGCCGGCTGACGGAGGGTGGCAGGGGGTCTTAAACGACCATTGCGTGTGTGTGGACAAGGATAAGGTTAGGTGGGATTTACCCTGGATAACCTTATCCAGCTTAGTGTAGAAGGGGCCTTAGTAGATCAGGCCCTACGTGTGTTATTATGGTGGTGTAGATGTGCACTCCATCATGCTGTTTCTATTAATATGCACCTGGAGATAGGTTGATTGGCAACACTAAATTGGCCCTAAAGTGTGAATGTTGTCCTTATTTATTTACTTACGAGGTGTTGTACTTGATTCTTTTCCTCCGCCTGCCAGTGTCCAGGACTTCTCCCACCTCCAGCACCTCTTTGGAGCGGCCACTTCTCTGCAGGGCTTCTTGGAGCTCCACGGTCAGAAATTTGCACACTGACACAGACAGAGAAGTTATTCTAAATCGACTTTAATAGAAAACTTTCAATATATTTATGGTCACTCCAGCAGGCGGCGGCGACACCGCCACTTAGCGGCTGCTTAGCTAAACGTAAACAACACACCGCTCGTCTTACCTTCACATTTATTCGGCAGTCTGGAGTCTTCGTCGGCTTTCGCAAAAACGTAAAAACAAAACGCAGCCAAAATTATCTGCTTCATTGTCGCCGTAAACGAAAAGAAAGACAAACACTGGGAGACAACTTATTTAATAGCCACATAGGCAGCCCCAGCCAGGAGTAAACTGCGCATGCGCGGTGGAGACGAGCGAGTCAATGCTTGGTGGTGTTGCTCAGTTAAAGCTAATCGATTGAAGAAAACTCGAACTAACAGCTGTGTTTTTTTTGCGTGTTTTTTAACCATAACTATAGGTTTTAATCATTACATTTATTTTGTAACAATGACATTAAAACTATTACATAAAAATATTCGTAATATTTCAAAGGTACAATTACTGAACAATAGCTAATGTAATCATGAATAACAAAACCAGTATCTGTAACTTTACTATTATTACTACATCACCTTTTTTCTTTGATGGTATTGGACAAGCGGTAGAAAAATGGATGGATGAATGGTATTGTTTTGACAATTTTCTCCATAATCTGTGAAGTTGTAATGGCTTTTTAATTGATTTTTTTGTCATCATTTTTAAACATTTAACTTGTTAATTAGTCCATAAGTGTGTTGTTATTGGAAATAAATGCAATATAAACAAATGTGGTAATGGTATAGTTTATTTGTAGGAAGGAGTAGGAAGAAAACAACTGTGTTCAACATGGGTCAGTTGTTTTTGTTTTGATATGGCTTACGTAGGAGGACAAACATGACACAAACCTTCCTAATTGTTAGAAAGCCCACTCTTTTACTGTTTGATCTATCGCGAGCTACGGGTCGATTGGGGAGGGTGTCACTCAATCACGAGGCCTTTAAAAAAAAAAAAACAAGTACACCTGAAAATATTATTTTAATAATATTTGCATGTCTCATGACGCATTATCTATATGTAATATTGAATGCATTTTTGATAGTTGTTTGTGTGCCGTGTTGTTCCAGACCACAGCAAATGTTACCCAGCTTGCAAAGATGATAATAAATCTATTAGAAGAAGACAACCTGCCATTTCCTTTAACATTGACACACACATCTATAACTTTGGTAGTTCTAAGCCAGTAATTTCCAGGAGTAATCTCACCCTCTGAGAATCCTCCATTTTACAGATGTTCTGCAAAGAATAAATATTACATTTCAACATTTCTGTCAATGAAGATTGACATTTTTTTCCAGCAAGGCGTGGTGCCAGGCTCTTGCAAACAAAGCAAATACTTGTGCAAGCAGATATTCTCAAACATGAACAACATCAAATCCAAATACAGCACCCGCCTCACAGATAAGAGCTTATTAACACTTACATCATTTGTTGCTTTCATTATAAGACTTATTCAAGGATTTAAATTTTTTGCGGCCCCTGACAGCTTTGTTTTTTGTATTTTTGGTCCATTATGGCTCTTTGAACATTTTGGGTTGCCGATCCCTGTCCTAATGTAATGCCTTAGGACAGACACGGCAAATGCAGGGGCAGCATAGACTAATAGGTGGAGATCTGACCAAACAATGGGCATTGAAGTCTAACTGGATAAGAGACGAAGTCGTCAAAGACAAACTCAACAGTCTAGTAGCGATCGAGTGAATGTACTGACAATACAATGACCTGGCTGAATGAGAACATCCACATAGGACACCAAACAATGTAAGATACACAGTTTTTAAAATGAGCTATAGAGGTTAACAAAAGGGTTAAGTAATAAAATTAATAGGAAGCAAGGTAGTGGTAGTATAATTTTCCATCAACACGTTGTGCTTCACATTTTGCGGCTTCGCTGTGTTTTAAAAAATGTATTTATTAAAAAAAATATTTTGCGTTTGACTACGGCAGGGGTCACCAACCTTTTTGAAACCAAGAGCTTTGGGTACTGATTAATGCGAAGGGCTACCAGTTTGATACACACTTAAATAAATTGCCAGAAATAGCCAATTTGCTCAATTTACCTTTAACTCTATGTTATTATTAATAATTAATGATATTTATCTTTGTGGAAACACTGATCATCTTAATGATTTCTCACAATAAATATACATAGAAACAGATAAATATCAATATGCAACACTTTATTTTTATATTTTCTCTAAGTGCACATTTTTCAAATTGAACATTTTCAAATGATCACTTCTAAGACAGTCTTGCGAAATCACAATATCCCATTTTAACTAGCTAGCCACTAACATTTTTATAAAAGAGGAGAAAACACGAAAAAAATGAAAATTCAATTTTGAAACATAGTTTATCTTCAATTTCGACTCTTTGAAATTCAAAATTCAACCGATAAAAAGAAGAGAAAAACTAGCTAATTCGAATCTTTTTGAAAAAATTAAAAAAAATTATTTATGGAACATCATTAGTAATTTTTCCTGATTAAGATTAATTTTAGAATTTTGATGACATGTTTTAAATAGGTTAAAATCCAATCTGCACTTTGTTAGAATATACAACAAATTGGACCAAGCTATATTTCTAACAAAGACAAATCATTATTTCTTCTAGATTTTCCGGAACAAATTTTTTTAAAAGACATTCAAAAGACTTTGAAATAAGATTTAAATTTGATTCTACAGATTTTCTAGATTTGCCAGAATAATTTTTTTAAATTTTAATCATAATAAGTTTGAAGAAATATTTCACAAATATTCTTCGTCGAAAAAACAGAATCTAAAATGAAGAATTAAATCAAAATGTATTTATTATTCTTTACAAAAAAAATAAAAATTACTTGAACATTGATTTAAATTGTCAGGAAAGAAGAGGAAGGAATTTAAAAGGTAAAAAGGTGTATGTGTTTAAAAATCCTAAAATCATTTTTAAGGTTGTATTTTTCCTCTAAAATTGTCTTTCTGAAAGTTGTAAGAAGCAAAGTAAAAAAAATTAATGAACTTATTTAAACAAGTGAAGACCAAGTCTTTAAAATATTTTCTTGGATTTTCAAATTCTATTTGAGTTTTGTCTCTCTTAGAATTAAAAATGTCGAGCAAAACGAGACCAGCTTGCTAGTGAATAAATACAATTTAAAAAATAGAGGCAGCTCACTGGTAAGTGCTGCTATTTGAGCTATTTTTAGAACAGGCCAGCGGGCGACTCATCTGGTCCTTACGGGCGACCTGGTGGCCGCGGGCACCGCGTTGGTGACCCCTGGACTACGGCCTATCATTAATGAAAAAATCACATTTACTGTGAGAAAATTCATGTTTTTGGCCTATATTGAAAATTGTATAGCATCAAAATAGCTTAATGAACCTAAAAAACTAATCTAAAGTACTGTGTTGTATTGCCAAGTATAACACTGTAATAAAAAAACAGCACAATTTTACGGTAAAATACCAGCAGCTGTGGTTGCCAGATAATCACCATAAAAATTACAGTTACAATGTATAGGACATTACAGTATGTTAATGTTGAATTAGTTAATTTTACAGTTGATAACTGTTTTTGATTACAGTAAATTACTATAAAAAAATCTGTTGTTAACCTGCATGTTTACAGAAAAACTATAGAATTTACAATAAAATACTGGCAGCTGTAGTTGCCAGGAATTTGCCGTAAAATAAATTAGGGGCCGATTTTAGTGTTGTGAGTCAGCCTATCCCCAGGTGCATGTCTTGGAGGAAGCCAGAGTACTCGGAAGGAACCCATACAGTCACAGAGAGAACATGCAAACCCCACACAGAAAGACCTGGAGCCTGGGAATCAAACCCAGGACCTGTGAGGCACAGGCATTAACCACTGTTTCACCATGCTGCCTCTTCACCAATACAACAATCTGCAAAATGCCTTTGTTTCCGAGTCTTGTGAGCGGTACATGAGGATTTTAACTTGAAAGCATTTGTACAACCTTTCACTGGACAACTCACAACATGGCCTTCCGCAATATGTTCCTTCAAGTGATCTATTAAAAACAAGCTTTAAATACACCATATCTGTTGAATAGCTGCTTGCAACCAGTTCCAACACACTTAAACACACAGCGTGGTTCATTTCGATGCAGTTTGCAAAGAAGCACAGAGACATAACCCCTCAATGTCTGAAACCACTTGCCACAAAAATACAAGAAAACATGTTGTTTGCCAAAAGTTAACTAGGCTAATGCTTCAACAAAAACCACTAAAACAATTAAAGTATGCTGTAAATTTAAATGTAAACTCTGCAAAACCTTTAATTCAGACAGAATAATAATAATAAATAATTTTAGAGTATTTGCATGCTTCTGACATTACAATATTTGCCTGAATGCAGTGTAAACTTTTCATAATTTTCACAGTATTCATGTGTTTTCTAGTAATTTTGGTAATCTCTTTTTTCTTGGTTTGCATGAATCCACTGCATTTACAACTGTGATAAACTATTTTAGATTTTAGTGTGTTTTACTGTTGCAATTAAACAATTGCTTACCGCAGTTTTTAACGGTATTTTTTTTACAGTAGATGATTATCGTCACCGCCATCGAACAAGTTGCAGTATTTTGAGGTGTGTTGTTGTGTTTAAGAATGGTGTGTGAGTCTGTATTACTGTGCAGTATGCCTTATTTTTGTACTAAAGAACAATCTTATTTTCTATTATTATGTTCACTGTAGGGCAGCACGGTGGAACAAGACGGTCCTCGGTTCAATCCCCAGGCTTTGGATCTCTTCTGTGTGGAGTTTGCATGTTCTCCCCGTGACTGCATGTGTTCCCTCCGGGTACTCCGGCTTCCTCCCACCCTCAAAGACATGCACCTGAGGATAAGTTGATTGGCAACACTAAATGGACCCTCGTGTGTGAATGTGAGTGTGGATGTTGTCTATCTGTGTTGGCCCTGCGATGAAGTGGTGACTTGTCCAGGGTGTACCCCGCCTTCCACCTAAGTGCAGCTGGGATATGCTCCAGCAGCCCTCGCGACCCCAAAAGGGACAAGCGGTAGGATGGATGGATGTTCACTGTGTTGGATAAAACAAATGTAAAGGTGACTATATATCATGTCTAAATGGCTTTACTAATGCTATAAACCAAATTAAGAAGGTCGTATCTAGAGATGTCCGACAATATCGGCCTGCCGATATTATCGGCCGATAAATGCTTTAGAATGTGATATCGGAAATTATCGGTATCGTTTTTTTAATTATCGGTATCGGTTTATTTTTATTTTTATTTTATTTTTATTTTTTTATTATATCAACATAAAAAACACAAGATACACTTACAATTAGTGCACCACCCAAAAAACCTCCCTCACACAAAAGGGTTGTTTCTTTCTGTTATTAATATTCTGGTTTCTACATTATATATCAATATATATCAATACAGTCTGCAAGGGATACAGTCCGTAAGCACACATGATTGTGCGTGCTGCTGGTCTACTAATAGTACTAACCTTTAACAGTTAATTTTACTCATTTTCATTCATTACTAGTTTCTATGTAACTGTTTTTATATTGTTTTACTTTATTTTTTTTCAAGAAAATGTTTTTAATTTATTTATCTTATTTTATTTTATTCATATTTTAAAAAAGGACCTTATCTTCACCATACCTGGTTGTCCAAATTAGGCATAATAATGTGTTAATTCCACGACTGTATATATCAGTATCGGTTGATATCGGTATCGGTAATTAAAGAGTTGGACAATATCGGAATATCGGATATCGGCAAAAAGCCATTATCGGACATCACTAGTCGTAACCATGTTTTCTATGAAAATATCAGACTTACGAATAAGAAATTCTAGTTCGCAGAAAGCCACTTATCGTGGTCAGTTCTGGAACCAGTTAACAGCAACAAGCAAGGGACGACTGTAGTATTAGACACAGTGTTTGTCCATTATTGTCGTCTTCTTATATTAAAAGTTGTTTCCTGCCCAATAGTAATTACAGTTTTATACTATTTTAATCATACCAAGCATTCTTTAGTTTAATGTACTGATAAAATGTGGAACATAAAGTCAAAGTTTTGTTGTTTGATATCTTGAATGTTAGGTTATTGATAATCCTTAACTAACCTGCTGGGGGGCTAATTCTATTATATTGGTGTCTGCTTTATCAACACCATGATCATTGGCTTAATATTTGGTGATTAAGATAAGGGCCGTTAAGAAAAGGGTTGCTTTGCTTTCTCATGTCTCAGCTGCAGCACACGGCATCGAAACGGACACCGGAAAGTCTCGGCCTGTGTTGACTGGAAGGTAGAGAGCAAAACAGATAGTAGAGAAGATGCAATGTTAACACCAGCTCCTGTGTGAAGAGGGATTAAGCCAGCACAGACTTTAATTAGAACAGCAGAAGCAGCAGTAAGTGATATGCACACACACACACACACACACACACACCCACCCACACACACACACACACACACACACACACACACACACACACACACACACACACACACACACACACACACACACACACACACACACACACATGCACACACTCTTGTATTTGTTAACTTCTTGAGACCTATGGAAAATGCCTACCTCTTTAGGACCACCCTTTCTAGATATATAAAGATTTGTATTTACAACGTTAATAATATATACATACTATGCGAATATGAAAAAGGTAAACTTTTGTTTTTTGTTTGTTTGTAATCGTTTTTTGATCTTCATTATTTACTTCAAGTTATTACAGTATGTCTCTATATACATATTTTATTGTTTTTATAAATTTTGGCCAAAGGGGGCGCATTTCAATTTCTTACACACACTTGTTATTACAAATGTTAGCCAGAGGGGGAGCACTTCAAATTTTTGGGACCACCCTAATTTTTGATAGATTTCACCACCAGGGGTGCAAATGAGACATTCTCTATTAGATGCATTGGTTTTCCGTATTGGGACCATGATTTCGGTCCTCATATGAACAGTACTTTTCCTTGTTGATGTCTCAAGAAGGGTAGAAATACAAGAACACACACACACACACCCACACACACACACACATGCACACACTCTTGTATTTGTTACCTTCTTGAGACCTACGGAAAATGCCTACCTCTTTAGGACCACCCTTTCTAGATATATAAATATTTGTATTTACAACATTAATAATATATACATACTATGCAAATATGAAAAAGGTAAACTTTTAGTTGTTTTTTTTGTTTTGGTTTGTTTGTAATTGTTTTTTAATCTTCATTATTTACTTGAAGTTATTACAGCATGTCTCTATATGCATATTTTATTGTTTTTATAAATTTTGGCCAAAGGGGGCGCATTTCAATTTCTTACACACACTTGTTATTACATATCTTAGCCAGAGGGGGAGCACTTCAAATTTTTGGGACCACCCTAATTTTGATAGATTTCACCACTAGGGGTGCAAATGAGACATTGTCTATTAGATGCAATGGTTTTCCGTATTGGGACCATGATTTCGGTCCCAACTTGTTCACCGGTCCTCATATGGAAGGTACTTTTCCTTGTTGATGTCTCAAGAAGGGTAGAAATACAAGAACACACTCACACACACACACACACACACACACACACACACACACACACACACACACACACACACACACACACACACACTCCTGAAAAGTCAGCTTTTGGTGTTCACACACAGGTAAGTGTTGTGTGACTGAAACTAAAGTGTTTCTTAAGTAAGTGTGGCTTCCTTCTGCTGTAATATGTCACCAGGTGTATAGTTACTGCATATTTCATGTGTGTGTGTGTGTGTAGACAGGTAAAATTACACTGCAGCGTAACCATGCACATGGACGCAAACATCCCAGAGCCTGCTCGCCACGCACAGATAAAAAACAGGCGTTCACTCGCACCTTGGTTTCAGCATTGTTGCTGTGATGCAGGTGGAGATGACTCTTAGCGTACCAAAGAAGAAGACAGTGTTGCTCCAAAGACCAGAAGAGGATGAGCAAAACGTTCTGTCTTTGTGAGCAAAGCACGCCCTGATCCTGGACCACCTGGCAACATTACACCTAAAAGGTAAAGGGCACATCATTGTGATCATGTGTGTTTATAGCTACAGTATAAAGCACGTCATGCAGCACTTCCTGTATTGGTGTTTCGCATTTATTGATACGACTGATCCATTTATGGTCTAGTACAGGGGTCACCAACCTTTTTGAAACCAAAAGCTACTTCTTGGGTACTGATTAATGCGAAGAGTTACCAGTTTGATACACACTTAAATAAATTGCCAGAAATAGCCAATTTGCTCAATTTACCTTTAACTCTATGTTATTATTAATAATTAATGATATTTATCTTTGTGGAAACACTGATCATCTTAATGATTTCTCACAATAAATATATATAGAAACGGATAAATATCAATATGCAACACTTTATTTTTATATTTTCTCTAAGTGCACATTAAAAAAAGAATTTGTGGAACATCATTAGTAATTTTTCCTAAATAAGATTAATTTTAGAATTTTGATGACATGTTTTAAATAGGTTAAAATCCAATCTGCACTTTGTTAGAATATATAACAAATTGGACCAAGCTATATTTCTAACAAAGACAAATCATTATTTCTTCTAGATTTTCCAGAACAAAAATTTTAAAAGAAATTCAAAAGACTTTGAAATAAGATTTACATTTGATTCTACAGATTTTCTAGATTTGCCAGAATAATTTTTTTGAATTTTAATCATAATTAGTTTGAAGAAATATTTCACAAATATTCCTCGTCGAAAAAACAGAAGCTAAAATGAAGAATTAAATTAAAATGTATTTATTATTCTTTACAATGAAAGAACTTAATTTACTTGAACATTGATTTAAATTATCAGGAAAGAAGAGGAAGGAATTTAAAAGGAAAAAAGGTATGTGTTTAAAAATCTTAAAATCATTTTTAAAGTTGTATTTTTTGTATAAAATTGTCTTTCTGAAAGTTATAAGAAGCAAAGTAAAAAAAAAAAGAATTTATTTAAAGAAGTGAAGACCAAGTCTTTAAAATATTTTCTTGGATTTTCAAATTCTATTTGAGTTTTGTCTCTCTTAGAATTAAAAATGGCGAGCAAAGCGAGACCAGCTTGCTAGTAAATAAATACAATTTAAAAAAATAGAGGCAGCTCACTGGTAAGTGCTGCTATTTGAGCTATTTTTAGAACAGGCCAGCGGGCGACTCATCTGGTCCTTACGGGCGACCTGGTGCCCGCGGGCACCGCGTTGGTGACCCCTGGTCTAGTATGTCCGAGCGAGTGACAGACTTCCAAGGTCAGAGCTTCTACAAGCTCCGCCGAGCTTGCCTGCGCCGCGGCGTTCTCTTCAAGGACCCCGTCTTCCCCGCCGCCGCCCAGTCGCTCTTCTACAAGAGGGCGCCCCCGCCAGGTGTGACCTGGAAGAGGCCCCAGGTAAAAATCTGGGATCGCTTCACGAGCGCTATACCTGCAGGTTGTCAACTCCCCGTCTGTCCGTCTCAGGAGATCTGCAAGGACCCGCGTCTGTTTGTGGACGGCATCAGCACCCGTGACCTGCACCAAGGCAGTCTGGGTAACTGCTGGATGGTGGCAGCCATTTCCTGTTTGGCCTCCGAGCCCACCCTGTGGAAAAAGGTAGCTTCCCTGGATTATTGTCTTCCTCAGTGTGATAGCTTCTACTCCTAGGTCATCCCAGACCACACGGACCAGGAGTGGAACCCGAAGCGCCAGGACCTGTACGCAGGGATCTTTCATTTCCGCTTCTGGCGCTTTGGTCGCTGGTTGGATGTGGTTGTGGACGACCGGCTGCCTGTCAGCGGTGACGGCATGCTCCTCTTCTGCCGTTCAGCCACACCCAGAGAGTTTTGGAGCGCCCTGTTGGAGAAGGCCTACGCCAAGTTAGTCATTGCGGTGTGACCTCCATGCAGACCTTCTATTGGCTGTCTCACTGCTGGCGTCCTTGCAGGCTTAATGGCTGCTATGAGGCCTTGGAGGGAGGAAACACTGCAGAGGCCCTCATTGACTTCACTGGAGGGGTTTCAGAGCCTCTCAGCCTGGATCGGGGGACCCTTAGTCGGCACGGCGACGAGAGAAAGGCTCTCTTCCAGATGCTGGCTAAGGCCCACGAACACAAAGCTCTCATTACAAGTTCTATACGGGTATGTCCATCCTCTGACAAATCATCAATCTTCGCCCTGTCCGAGCAGAAGAGCGCCAGCAAGTTCATACATTCTGTTGTTGTCAGCCAGCTGAAGGCGAGACGGTGGAGTCTGTGTTGGACTGCGGCCTCGTGCGAGGACACGCCTACGGGGTGACGGCGGTGAGGAAAGTGTGGCGTGGGGAGAAGCTCCTGAAGGCCACCGGAACGTGCCGACTCTTTTTGGCGCGCATGAGGAACCCGTGGGGAACCACAGACTGGACAGGTGCTTGGAGTCAGCGGTGAGTGGAATCACTGTACTGTCGGGAATAACAGCTTTGCTGATGTTAAATGGACAGTTTTACAGTTCACCCGTACTTCCCTTCTTTTACAACCTTGGGCTTATTTTCATAAAATCATAAGAGCAGGCAGCTGCTCGTTGGATTTGATGCGATAAAACCCTAAACTTTTTTACAGGGGATCCCTGGGTATTCACAATTCAGCATTTGTGGCCCCGCACTTTTGTACATTTCGTATAAAAAAACTGTAGCTAAATATAATAATAATATATATAATATACATCCATCCATCCATTTTCTACCACTTGTCCCTATCGGGGTCGCGGGGGGTGCTGGAGCCTATCTCAGCTGCATTTGGGCGGAAGGCGGTGTACACCCTGGACAAGTCACCACCTCATCACAGGGCCAACACAGACAACATTCACACTCACATTCACACACTAGGGCCAATTTAGTGTTGCCAATCAACCTATCCCCAGGTGCATGTCTTTGGAGGTGGGAGGAAGCCGGAGTACCCGGAAGGAACCCACATCTTGACCGGGAGAACATGCAAACTCCACACAGAAAGACCCCGAGCCCGGGGATCGAACCCAAGACCTTAATAGTTTATAAATTCATACGAATAACCTTCAGCCTTGATATCATGCTATTCCATCAGTTCTCCTATCTCAGGGGTCGGCAACCCGCGGCTCCGGAGCCGCATGCGGCTCGTTGATCACTCTGATGCGGCTCAGCTGCATACTTGCCGACCCCCCCGATTTTCCCGGGAGACTTCCGGATTTCAGTGCCTCTCGCAGAAAACTCTCGGGATTAATATTCTCCGATTTTCACCCTTACAATAATAATAAGGACGTGCCATGATGGTACAGCATTTAGCGCCCTCTACAATCTGTATTAACAGCGTGCCAGCCCAGCCTCTTGTTATATGCATCTTATGCTTGCACTCGTAAGTGACAGCAAGGCATACTTGGTCAACAGCCACACAGGTTACACTGACGGTGGCCATATAAAACAACTTTAACACTCTTACTAATAATGCGCCACACTTTGAACCAAAACCAAACAGCCAAGCGCCATTCATATAAAACCCGCTTATAAAACCCGCGGGCCGCACTAACATTCAATTTTCATATTAAGGTGTGGGCCGCGTGTCTGAGACCCTTGGTTTATACATAGCACAAAGCAAAAAAACAAACTTTGTATGCAGTGTTATTTCATTTTAAATTTCAAAAGATTTTTGTGGCTCCCATTGTTTTCTTTAATTTGTGAAACTGGTCAAAATGGCTCTTTGACTGGTAAAGGTTGCCGACCTCTGTCCTGTCCTATCTCAATCATCCTTCATCATCATTCTTTACAAACACAGAAACATTGTATAATTCAAAATGCCTTTAGTAAGTGACTGAGGCATATTACTGGGTTTAAACCTGGATAAAGCTCCCGCAACGAGGCACCAGCATGCGCTACGCCAACTTTATTGGCTCTGTGAATACTGTCCGGATGCTCTGTAACTTTTCGGACATTTGTGTAAACTTGAAAGAGGTCAGTAGGAATATGTATTGAATTTGGGAAGCCACCTTTTGGCGGGCCTAACAAAACCAGCCGGCGGGCCAAATTTGGCCGTGGAGCCCCCTTTTGTGACACTTGGTTTAGTGTTTCACTGTAGCATGATCTGCTTAGCACCCAGTTTGTAAAACTTGTAGCTCATCCTCCGTATATTCAGGCTCAAAAATATACAATTGTTGATCATTATTTGTACCAAAGTACAGTAGTCGTAGTTGGCTCTCATGAATGCCATGATTACTATGTTGATTGTAAATGATAGGCAAAATTCCAAAACAAGAGCGGTTCCCCTTTAATGTCAGCAAATGTATTGAAACTTGCTGGACCTTTTTTGGATTTAACAAAGTTTTTATGGGTTTAGTTTTTTCGGTGCCCCTGTATACTGTATAACCACAGTGAAAAATAAATGAACAGGCTTAAAGCGCAAAATGTCCTGTTAACATGACATTTACTGCAAATGTCATGTTTATCCAGTTCTGTTTGGGTTATTTAGCTGCAAGTATTTACCTAAAGCAGGAGTTGGCAACCCAAAATGTAGAAAGAGCCATATTGGACCAAATATAAAAAAATAAAAATCTGTCTGGAGCCGCAAAAAATGAAAAGCCTTATATAAGTGCTATAATGAAGGCAACACATGTTGTGTCTATATTAGCTATATTAGCCTACTGTCAAAATGACTTTAAAAGTCTTATATAAGTGTTATAATGAAGGCAACACATGATGTAAGTGTTATAAATTCCCTCTGTCAGTGATTAAGATAGAAGATAAAGTTCCCTAGTTAATGTTAATTGTTGAATATAATTGACTATATTATTGCTCACGTAAACAAGTTACTAATGTAGTCATGCACCTTTAAGTTGAGTTTTTTTGAGTCAGGCAGTTTACCGGGCAGCTATGTTTACCTCTCGGGGTCCTTCGGGCAATGTGTTGAACAGTGCGTATGTTGGAGTGTGCTTAGCTGCTGCTGCTACAAAGTCACATATAAAGAAGTTGAAACGTAAAACGGTGTCCTTATTCCCTAACCGGAGTACGCTCACGGTGAAGAGTCCCAGCACAACAACAACATCAATTTATCCATATAGTTCTTCAATATTGGTCCTTCGAGCCGGATTGCTTCACTCGCGACGGAGAAATGGACACCGCGCTAACAACAGCGGCAGACGGCGGCGCACTCGGAGCAAGACAGCGACAGCTTCCAACTCGTCTAGAAAGCTACCAGGTTAGCCTTCCACAGTCCCTCATTCCTCACGGTGCCCGCGCGCAGGACCGAGGAGAGAGCGTCGGCGCCCAGCGGCTGCAGTCACTCAGCCTACAGACCGAGTCTGTGTGTATGGAGGATCAGCCGCACGGAGCGCACGCTAACCCCGATCGTCCATTATCGCCGGGAGCGGCCGACAAGGTGAGCGAGTGGAACATGGCGATACATGCTAGAGACTTGCCCAGCCAGCTAACATGCCATATGAGCCATCCATCGGCGGCACACGCGGGGCGGAGCTATCAAAGCAGGCAGGGTTCTCCTGTTCTGCGGCCACCAGCTATTCTCAATATGAGCGTCCCAACATATCAATCACCCTGGCTAAGCTGTCCAGGAGTTCACAGCACCCCTCTGTCACAGCCATCCAGCCTCCATCTTGGATCATCTAGGCTGCTTCAGCATGAGCCACACCTGTCTACACTGCCACATACCACCTCTACACCACTAAAGCTTCAAGCAGCGATGACTCCTACACCAGGTAGTAGACAGGAGAACTACACACTGACGCAGTCTCTGCCTTCAACTGTGACATCTGCATGGGCACCGTCTCCCCTCACTACGCTGAACGTTTCTATGCTGCAGCCTACACCTCAAGCTTCACAAGCAGTGAGTTATGCCAGCCCACAGACATCAGTTACATCAGGCTACCCGTCTAACCAGCCTACCACAGTAATGATTAACAATGTACAGGAAAGAGTGCCACCAGCTGCACAACTGCAATACCTGCCCATGCAGAAAACACCAGTAAATCTAGCACCAGTGCAGCAATACACCCCACTCCCGTCCGCACAGCCAGTGTGGCAATACACCCCACTCCCGTCTGCACAGCCCGTGCAGCAACACGCTCCACTGTTTGCACAACCAGCCTATCAACCCCCCCAGATAGCAACAGCGCCATATTCTGCACCACAGCTACCTGTTGCGGCTGGCACTCAGCCAGTTATCAATCCATCGCCCTACAGCGCTGCCACTCCCCTGGGGACTGTCTATCATCCTCCATCAACCATCGCTACACAGCCATTATACCAGTCACCACTGCCACCGCAAAACCAACAGCTGCAACTCTACCAGCCTGTGTCTCCGCCGTCAACTCAGCCAGCATATCAACTGGTGTCCCCCCCTGCTGGTTTCACTCTGCAACAGCCCCCATCAGCTCAACAGGTTCAGTACAGCCCCCAGTCTCAGTATACACCACTGCAGGTACCGTACACTACCCAGTCCCCCAGACAGCCTGTTCCAATACCTGAACTACCTAAGTTGGTGCATGACAGTGAGAGAGAGTTTGCTGACTTAAAAATGGCGTTAGATCACCTGCTCAATCCACACACTGAACTTTCTGAACATTACAAATACCGTGTGCTTATGGAACACTTGGTCCTGGATGAAGCCAAGCTAATAGCTCAGTCACATAGACATTATGTACAGCCCTACACTGCCGCCATGCAGGCTTTGCAGAGACAGTACGGGCAACCACATCAGTTGGCACAAAGTGAGATTGCAGACATCCTGAACTCTCCTGATCTCAAATCAGGAGACCCTAAATCTTTCCAGAGCTTCGCCCTCAACGTTGACTTGCTGGTGGGAATGCTAACCTCATTGGAAGGGCCTAATGGGATGGAAGTGATGTCTACTGGCCATGTTGACCGGCTACTTAGCAAACTCCCTAGACACATGAGAGACAACTTTGTGGAGCATCTGCAGGTTCAGGGGCGCCTTAGCACCAGCAGCCTAAATCCATACAACCTCAGAGACCTCGCAGAGTGGCTCAAGGTGAAGGCAGAAGCTCAGAGACTGTCCGCAAAAATGGCACAGCGCCATCGAGCTGAAGGAGCACAGCCTGCCAATCGAGACAGACCTGTCCCTACTCCCCGGCCTCGGACTCGGCCTGTTTCTGTGTATCACGGTGCAGACCAGCCCAAATCAGCCGAAACGACTCGGCCAGCAGCTAAGCAACAAAGGTTTAAAAGGATGTGTCTCTTCTGCAAGAGTACAGAGCACTACTTGTCGCAGTGTCCAGATATTATTCAACGCTCAACACAGGAAATCGAGAAGTGGATAACAGGCGGAAAGCGCTGTCGTAACTGTGGCCGTACTAACCACGATGAAGAGAGCTGCACGTTAAAGAAACCTTGCAGTGAGTGTCAGGAGATCCACCTGAGAGTGCTGCATGACATCACCAGGCCGGGCCCCCAAATCTTCCTCATCACACCCAAAGACTGCACCTCAGCGGCTAACTCGATGCAGGGAGGGAAAGTATACCTCAAGGTGGTGCCAATCATCATCAGTCATGGGACCAGATCACTGCAGACCTATGCAATCCTCGATGATGGAGCTGAACGCACTATAATACTCCCGGCTGCAGTTCGAGACCTGAAGCTCAGAGGCAGAGCAGAGTCCCTCACCCTGCGGACTGTTCGTCAGGATGTGGTTCACCTCACTGGAGCATCAGTCGACTTTCATGTAGCTTCTCCAGCATCACCATCACAGCAGCATTTGGTTGAGAGGGCCTACACAGCAGGTCGACTTACCCTGACAGAGCAATCTTATCCAATAGCAGCGCTCCAGAGACGCTACCGCTACCTGAGAGGATTACAACTGCAGAGCTTTAATAAGGTGCAACCACTGCTGCTCCTTGGTGCAGATTACACTCACCTGATCACTGCTACGGAACCTGTGAGGTTTGGCCCAAAGGGAGGACCCGTGGCTATCCATACAGCACTCGGCTGGACACTCCAAGGCCCAGATGGTTCACAGTCCCCCGCTGCATCATGCTACTACACCGCCTTCAAGCCTACACCAGATGACATCTACCAACAAGTCGAACGCCTCTGGCAGCTTGATGTGCTCCCATTCCGTAGCGAGCGGCTAGCAGTGCGGTCTCGCCTGGACCAGGAAGCGGTGAGCGTCTTGGAAGCACGCACTAAGAGAGTGAAGGTTGGTGACACACTTCGCTACACTACACCCCTGCTCCGGGTAAAAGGCGCACCACCACTAAAAGCAGATGTTGAAGCAGTGATGCCAAAGCTACGCAGCACAGAGAGACGACTGCTTAAAGACACTGTCAAAGCTAAAATATACGAAGCAGAGATCCAGAAGCTTATAGATGGTGGGTGTGTCACAAAGCTCCAGGAGGGAGAGGGAAACCGCTCCAGTGAGTCATGGTTCATACCTCATCACCTCGTCCATCACAATGGCAAACATCGCCTTGTCTTTGACTGCTCCTTTAATCATGGTGGTCTCTCTCTCAACGAGCAGCTTCTCCCAGGTCCAACCCTCGGCCCATCTCTCATCGGGGTCCTCCTGCGGTTCCGCCAGCACGCTGTCGCCATCAGTGGAGATATCCGAGCCATGTTCCACCAAGTTCGGCTTCTACCGGAGGACCAGCCGTTGCTGAGGTTTGTTTGGAGAAACCTGCAAAGGCAGAAACAGCCTGACGTATACCAATGGCAGGTGTTGCCATTTGGTACCACGAGCAGCCCGTGTTGTGCAACATTTGCTCTGCAAAAACATGTTAAAGAATGTGCTGCAGGAAATGAAGACGTCCTGCAGTCCATCGAACAGTCTTTCTACGTGGACAACTGTCTGCAGAGCCTGTCAACGACTGAGTCAGCCAAGCTCCTGGTGGACAAGATGCGACAATGTCTGGCCTCAGGAGGATTTGAGATTCGACAGTGGGCAAGTAACTTCTCATGTGTTGTCTCCCACTTGCCTTCCAGTGCCCAATCTGAACGTACAGAGCTGTGGCTGGCCGAGAAGAGCAACGATCCACAGGAGCCGGCCCTTGGTCTGCGGTGGTATTGTCCATCTGATCGGCTCGGTTTCAAGCCAAAGCCTCCAGAGAGTGAGACCCCTACTATGCGGTACATCTATAAGGTACTCGCCCGCCAGTATGATCCGATCGGGATCATTATCCCGTACACTACACGGGCCAAGATTCTTGTCCAGAGACTGTGGGCAAAGAAGAGGAGCTGGGACGACCCGAATCTCCCTCCTGACATCCTCCAGGCCTGGTCCAGCTGGGAGAGAGAACTCCCCGAGCTGGCCAACATCTCCCTCCCTCGAACCTATGCACCATTGGAGCTTGCTACTGACACCACAGAGTACACTCTCCACGTCTTCTGTGACTCCTCTGAGCAAGCCTACGGGTCAGTGGCATATCTCACCACAAGAACTAATGACACTGTCTATGTCTCATTTGTGATGGCAAGGTCTAGAGTGGCCCCAAAACGCCAGCAGTCAATGCCACGGTTGGAGCTCTGTGCCGCGCTGACAGGAGCCCAGCTGTCCTCCCTCCTTCACAAAGAGCTCACCTTGTGTATTGCCCAGACCTTCTTATGGACTGACTCCACAACAGTTCTCACCTGGCTGACATCTCAGTCGTGCAGGTTCAAGGTTTTCGTGGGAACAAGGGTTTCTGAGATCCAGGAGCTGACTGCCTCACACACCTGGAGGTATGTGGATACAGCTAACAATCCGGCCGACGATCTCACCCGTGGCAAGACGTTAGCTGAGCTGGCTGCGCCAAATCGTTGGATCCAGGGACCAGCATTCCTTCGCCGTCCACCGGATGAATGGCCATCATGTCCTAGCATCACAGAGCCAGAGGACCGTGGTGAGTTAAAACACAGTGTTTTTTGTGCTCTCACACAGACCAGCCCACCACCCAAGATACCAGATCTCACCCGATTCAGCAGCTGGAGAGAGTTGGTCAAGGCTACGCAACAGTCTCTTCATGGGGCGGCAGCTGACCCTGCTTCACCTCTGTGTGACCTAAGAGATGCTGAAGTCCACCTGCTCAAAACCAGCCAAGCAGACGGCTTCTCTGAAGAAATCAGATGCCTCAGAGCAGGCAAGCATGTACCACCCAGCAGCAGGCTGAGTACGCTCGCCCCAGAATTAGACCCTACATTGGGTCTTATACGGGTTGGAGGACGCCTGCGCCGTTTAGACAGCTCTAGCCCCACTGACATTCACCCAATACTGTTGGATCCCCGTCATGCAGTCACCACACTCCTCATTAAAGAGATGGATGCTCAGCTACACCACCCTGGACCTGATAGGGTGTTTGCAGAGATGAGGCGCTACTACTGGGTTCTGCGAGGAAGGCAGGCTATCAAGAAGTATCAGAGAGCTTGCACTGGTTGCATGAAGTGGAGAGGGAAGCCAGTGGTGCCGAGGATGGCAGACCTGCCCTCAGCCCGTCTGCGGCTGCTCAAACCTCCATTCTTCTCAACAGGCGTGGACTGCTTTGGACCGTACATGGTCAAGGCTGGGAGGCGAAGTGAAAAGCGCTGGGGGATCATTTTCAAATGTCTCACGACGAGATGTATACATCTGGATCTACTCACCAGCCTCGACACAGATGCTTTCCTCCTCGCACTGAGACGGTTCATCGCACGGAGAGGCACTCCCTTTGAGGTCCTCTCTGACCAAGGGACTAACTTCCGAGGGGGAGATAAGGAGCTGAAGGAGGCATTTGCAGCAATGGAGTCACAGTTGCAGGAGCGGCTTGCAGAAAAACAGATTAAGTTTCGTCTTAACCCGCCAGCATCTCCCCACTTTGGTGGTGTCTGGGAGCGTGAGATCCAATCAGTCAAGAAATCCCTACAAGTGGTCATAGGTGCACAAGTGCTCCAAGCAGAGGTTCTGCTCACACTCCTCATCGAAGTGGAAGGCATCCTCAATGCCAAGCCTTTAGGATACGTATCCTCGGATGTGGCCGATCCAGACCCAGTGACGCCCAGCATGTTGTTGATGGGGCGGCAGGATGCCTCTCTTCCACAAGTTACCTATGCCCCTGACACCCTCCCCAGGAGGCGCTGGCGTCATTGCCAGATGATGGCCGACCACTTCTGGACACAGTTTATCAGGAACTACTTGCCCTCTCTTCAAACCCGCCAGAGATGGCGCCAACACACAGATCATCTCCCCCTGGACACAGTTGTGATGATTGTTGATCCTCAGCTTCCACGTGCTCACTGGCCAATGGGGAGGGTGGTAAAGTTGAATGCAAGTGATGATGGATGTATACGGACTGCTGAAGTCAAAGTTGGCAAGAAGACTTACCTGAGACCAGTTGCTCGGCTGGTCCAGCTGTCAGCTCTTCCTGAAGATAATCCTGGTTAAAGGATTGCTGTGGGAATTTATGTTTGTTTCAAAATTGCCATGCTATTTAGGGGGCGGCTGTTATAAATTCCCTCTGTCAGTGATTAAGATAGAAGATAAAGTTCCCTAGTTAATGTTAATTGTTGAATATAATTGACTATATTATTGCTCACGTAAACAAGTTACTAATGTAGTCATGCACCTTTAAGTTGAGTTTTTTTGAGTCAGGCAGTTTACCGGGCAGCTATGTTTACCTCTCGGGGTCCTTCGGGCAATGTGTTGAACAGTGCGTATGTTGGAGTGTGCTTAGCTGCTGCTGCTACAAAGTCACATATAAAGAAGTTGAAACGTAAAACGGTGTCCTTATTCTCTAACCGGAGTACGCTCACGGGTGAAGAGTCCCAGCACAACAACAACATCAATTTATCCATATAGTTCTTCAATAGTAAGTGTCTATATTCGCTATATTAGCCTACTATCAAAGGCTGGCACACGTTGACAGAAATGTTGTATTCTAATTTTTATTCTACACATTTTTGCAACATTGGAAATCATGGGTAAAATGGAGGCTTCTCACAGGATAAGATAACTTCTGTAAATTACTGTCTTAGAATGGCCAAAGGTGTAGTAGATGTGTGTATCCAAGTTTAAGGAAACGGCAAGCTGTCTTCTTTTAATGGATTTATTACAATATTTGCAAGTTGGGTAACATCTGCTGTGGTCTGGAACAACATGGCACACAAAAAACTATGAGAAATGCAACCAATAGTACATACAGATAATGTGTCATGAGACATGCACATATAAATTACATACTGTTATGTATGCTGGAAGGAGTTGACGGCACAGGCACAAGGGGGCAATATTGCTCTATGTATTTATTATATATATATAAATAATATAATATAATAAATAAAGAATAATATAATTAATTAAACAAAGGAATGGAGTATGACAAAACCCAAAGGGTGTATGGTGTAAGACTATGTGTAGGAATTAACTGCTGAATGTTACCAGAGTGATGAGTGAGGAGGAACAAGGCATGTAGGCAGTCCGTGGGGCAGGCAGATGGTCATAATGATGAGGCATAATGATGACCAAATATGCCTGATAAGCACTCCAGCAAATCAATAAACTCAACAAAGCTTACTTTTGTGCATTCACGCGCAGCATAAAATGTTTGGTAGACAAAATGAGACAAAGAAGGAGTGAGGAGGAACAAGGCATGTAGGCAGTCCGTGGGGCAGGCAGATGGTCAGGGCGAATGGCGAGGCGTAGGAGATCCGTGTCCAAGCGGGGGTCGAGGATCGAAGAGGCAGTCCGGAAAGCAGAGAAAACTATGGCTGACGAGACGCTCAGCTTGTCGACGCGGGGACAAGGCAGACTGCTGGGGAGGACGACAAGGAAGAAAAAATGAAACACGGAGGGGAAAACGCAGAGAGAGAGCGAGAACATAAAGCTGGGTAGTCGGCTTACGGTACACGATAGAAGATTAAGTTCCGGCGAGGATCCTTGAGTCCGCTGGTCTATATACAGCTCGTATTCATCAATCCCAGGTGTGTTGATTGCTGATCGCCCACAGCCTTGCCGGCATGTGGGCGTGATGCGGCAAGCGCGAGCAGGGGCGTGTCTCGGCACGCTGCCAATGGAGGTGCTGGCAGACCCAGCTGCCGGAGAAAAGCGGGTTAGAGCCCACGCCGTGACAAATACACAGAGGACATCCATCCATCCATCCATCCATTTTCTACCGCTTATTCCCTTCGGGGTCACGGGGGGCGCTGGAGCCTATCTCAGCTACAATCGGGCGGAAGGCGGGGTACACCCTGGACAAGTCGCCACCTCATTGCAGGGCCAACACAGATAGACAGACAACATTCACACTCACATTCACACACTAGGGCCAATTTAGTGTTGCCAATCAACCTATCCCCAGGTGCATGTCTTTGGAGGTGGGAGGAAGCCTGAGTCCCCGGAGGGAACCCACGCAGTCACGGGGAGAACATGCAAACTCCACACAGAAAGATCCCGAGCCCGGGATTGAACCCAGGACTACTCAGGACCTTCGTATTGTGAGGCAGACGCACTAACCCCTCTTCCACCGTGCTGCCCACACAGAGGACATGAGTGAAGGAAATTAAATGAGCTCAAATATACCTACAAATGAGGCATAATGATGACCAAACATGCCTGATAAGCACTCCAGCAAATCAATAAACTCAACAAAGCTTACTTTTGTGCATTCACGCACAGCATAAAACGTTTGGTAGACAAAATGAGACAAAGAAGGAGTGGCATATAGTGACATGTACACAAACTATGTTGAGTTCAAGGTTCGCTGAAATTAGTAGGACAAAACAATGCTTGCCAAATACTTTCATCAGTGAAGCAATGTATAACATGTGGGATTTCTTACAATTAGGAAGGTATGTATCATGTTTGTTCTCCTACAGAAAATATATTGAAACAAAAAGTAGTTTTTTTTCACCATCTTTTTCCATTTTCACACATCTCTGAAAGAGGTCCAGGGAGCCACTAGGGCGGAACTAAAGAGCCGCGGGTTGCTGACCCCTGACCTAAAGGAATACAAGTGTAAACAAACATTTCTGGTGGCCTATTAATTAACATTTTATTAAGTAACAATTGTAAATCGTTGTCGATTATCTTGTATAATCGAATTGGGTCGACTATGTCACTGTCCTTGCAGGTCGCAGGAGTGGCAGCAGATGAGCCGTGCAGAGAGGGAGAAGATCGGACTTGTAGTTCGAGACGTTGGCGAGTTCTGGTAGCTAGACATGTTTTATTGCACTTGAAATGTAGACTGTGACAAAGTGTAGCACTATAATTTAAGAAGACTGTCTCAATATGTACTACAGACTTGTCAAATGTAAGTGTATTTATATTATTCACACGTGAATAATGCTGAATAATAGACTGTATTTATATTATTCACATGTGAATGATGCTGTATAATAGACTGTATTTATATTATTCACATGTAAAAAATACCTGAGTGTTTATTGTTTATTGTGAGCGAACTGTGGTGCTGAATTTCCCCCAGGGATCATTGAAGTACTTTCTTTTATATCTGCACCTTATTGATTTTTTATCTTGCACTACCATGAGCTAATGCAACGAAATTTCGTTCTTATCTGTACTGTAAAGTTCAAATTTGAATGACAATAAAAAGGAAGTCTAAGTCTAAGTCTATTCTATTCTATAGACATGAGTTAGCATGTTTGTGTAGTACACCTATTTGTCCACTTGGGAGTGCTGTAGTGTTTTGATAAGAAGCATTTTCTGAATCCTCTCTTGGCTTCAGGATGGACTTTGAGGACTTCTGTCGTTATTTCACGGATGTGGTAGTGTGCCGCCTGGTGGAGAGAACTCTCCTGTGGCCGAGGGCCCACTGGAGAGAGGTGCGCTGTTACGGGGAGTGGTCGCCGGCGCTGTCCTCCACCAACCAGCCTCCATCGGCTGTCTGCATGTTAAGCCGAAGGAAGGAAAACCAGGTTGAGGAGCCATGGGGGAACAAAAGGCACCTCAAACAAGTGTCAAAGTATCAATCAAAGTATGCGGAAGAGCTAAACAGAGGCCGGGAGGTCCACGTGGACAAGAGGAGCAGGTGTGGAGGATGCATCAACCACAAGGACACGTTCCTCCACAATCCACAGGTAAACAAACCAGGAATCTTCTGAAAAGAACCATGAGCTTGAAGCCTCTTCCTCCTCTAGTTCATGTTTGACGTGCAAGACCACGAGGAAGAGGTGCTCATGTGTCTGCAACAGGAGGACCAGAGAATACGCCGGAAGGACGGAGGAGGCGACAACCTGCCAATCGGATTCGAAGTCCTAAAGGTGAGAGGCTGTGGTTGACCACAAGGCACCTACTCAGTGGCCTAGTGGTTAGAGCAGTGGTTCTTAACCTTGTTGGAGGTACCGAACCCCACCAGTTTCAAATGTCCGTTCACCGAATCCTTCTTTAGTGAAAAATATTATTATATATATATTTTTTTAATTCATGACAAAGTTATATGTTTTTTTACTGGTGCACAAAATGAACCGTGCATGAACATCACCTTGTTCCAAGAACAAAACCAACACAGTGCATAAACTCACAACAAATTACTGTCAGGTTCAAACACCGAACTATCTATTACACAAGACAAGAAGAAGGAATCAAGCAGAGACAGAGTTGAATGTTACTCATGAGGAGAGACGTATTGGGCTGCACACTCAGTTACAGTTTCACCCTACGCTCTAAGGTACAGTCCCACGTGCACCTCTATTTATTCGGGAGGTCCCTAGTTAACATCACTGAGACTGCTTCTGAAGGGAGGGGGAATGCAAGCAGCCCCAGTAGACACAACACATGATTATTCAGAATGGAAATGTGCTGACACTCGTGATTTCGGCCTGGCTCTGTTTCTTCTGCGTTGAGGTACTCGATGTCCATCCTTGGCTGTCAGCAGGCAGGGTCTGGAAACAAACTGCTGACACGAGACAACTCGGAAAGCAAGATTACAAGTTGTGCCTTTGCAACTTCAGCACAATTGATAACAACTATAGCAATGGCCTTTAAGCATAAGAGTTGTGTGATAACTTAAGTTTTTATTTACACGATGAGTCGGGTGTGTCTTGACCTTCGTCGAACCCCTAAGACCGACTCACCGAACCCATAGGGTTCGATCAAACCCAGGTTAAGAACCACTGGGTTAGAGTGTCCACCCTGATATCGGTAGGTTGTGAGTTCAAACCCCGGCCGAGTCATACCAAAGACTATAAAAATGGGACCCATTACCTCCCTGCTTGTCACTCAGCATCAAGGGTTGGAATTGGGGGTTAAATCACTAAAAATGATTCCCGGGCGCGGCACCGCTGCTGCTCACTGCTCCCCTCACCTCCTGGGAGGTGAACAAGGGGGATGGGTCAAATGCAGAGGACAAATTTCACCACACCTAGTGTGTGTGACTATCATTGGTACTTTAACTTTAACTTAACGGTATAGCACGGTTGGTAGAGTGGCCGTGCCAGCAACTTGAGGGTTCCAGGTTCGATCCCCGCTTCCGCCATCCTAGTCCCTGCCGTTGTGTCCTTGGGCAAGACACTTTACCCACCTGCTCCCAGTGCCAGCCACACTGGTTTAAATGTAACTTAGATATTGGGTGTCACTATGTAAAAGCGCTTTGAGTCACTAGAGAAAAGCGCTATATAAATATAATTCACTTCACTTTAACCTTCATGGAGAGCAGAGACTTTTCATGTCTTTTGTCTGTGCCCAGGTGGAGGTGAACCGCAGCAGCCGAGTGCAGCGTGTCGTGGAGCAGGCGGCCAGCTCCGTCTACATGGACTCCCGCAGCATCACGCTGAAGGCCACCCTGGCACCGGGTCGCTACGTGGTGCTGCCCACCACCTTCCAGCCAGGGGCCACCGGACACTTCCTTGTGCGTCTCTTCTCCCATTCCCATGTCCAACTCAGGTGTGGACACATTTTACCCAATTGTAGTATTGATCACATACTTTTCTGAAGCGTGTTGTCCAAACCAGTCCAGCCTTGATGCTGGATTTTAGACTTTTTGTGAGCCTTACTTTGTGTCTGTAGCTTTAATGCTAATTAGCTGTTTTTGTCTACACCTGTATCCAAGAAGCGCTATGGCGCTCTTTAGCCACTTTTGTGATGTACTGTACATTGTAAGGTTGTACTATAGGTACTAGTATAGTACCGCGATAGTAATGAATCATACAAACCCCGTTTCCATATGAGTTGGGAAATTGTGTTGGATGTAAATATAAACAGAATAAAATCATTTTCAACCCATATTCAGTTGAATATGCTACAAAGACAACATATTTGATGTTCAGACTGATAAACATTTTTTTTTTGCAAATAATCATTAACTTTAGAATTTGATGCCAGCAACACATGACAAAGAAGTTGGGAAAGGTGGCAATAAATACTGATAAAGTTGAGGAATGCTCATCAAACACTTATTTGGAACATCCCACAGGTGAACAGGCAAATTGGGAACAGGTGGGTGCCATGATTGGGTATAAAAGTAGATTCCATGAAATGCTCAGTCATTCACAAACAAGGATGGGGCGAGGGTCACCACTTTGTCAACAAATGCGTGAGCAAATTGTTGAACAGTTTAAGAAAAACCTTTCTCAACCAGCTATTGCAAGGAATTTAGGGATTTCACCATCTACGGTCCGTAATATCATCAAAGGGTTCAGAGAATCTGGAGAAATCACTGCACGTAAGCAGCTAAGCCCGTGACCTTCGATCCCTCAGGCTGTACTGCATCAACAAACGACATCAGTGTGTAAAGGATATCACCACATGGGCTCAGGAACACTTCAGAAACCCACTGTCAGTAACTACAGTTGTTCGCTACATCTGTAAGTGCAAGTTAAAACTCTCCTATGCAAGGCGCAAACTGTTTATCAACAACACCCAGAAACGCCGTCGGCTTCGCTTGGCCTGAGATCATCTAAGATGGACTGATACAATGTGGAAAAGTGTTCTGTGGTCTGACGAGTCCACATTTCAAATTGTTTTTGGAAACTATGGACGTCGTGTCCTTCGGACCAAAAAGGAAAAGAACCATCCGGATTGTTATAGGCGCAAAGTGGAAAAGCCAGCATGTGTGATGGTATGGGGGTGTATTAGTGCCCAAGACATGGGTAACTTACACATCTGTGAAGGCACCATTAATGCTGAAAGGTACATACAGGTTTTGGAGCAACATATGTTGCCATCCAAGCAACGTTACCATGGGCGCCCCTGCTTATTTCAGCAAGACAATGCCAGGCCACTTGTTACATCAACGTGGCTTCATAGTAAAAGAGTGCGAGTACTAGACTGGCCTGCCTGTAGTCAAGACCTGTCTCCCATTGAAAATGTGTGGCGCATTATGAAGCCTAAAATACCACAACGGAGACCCCCGGACTGTTGAACAACTTAAGCTGTACATCAAGCAAGAATGGGAAAGAATTCCACCTGAGAAGCTTAAAAAATGTGTCTCCTCAGTTCCCAAACGTCAACTGAGTGTTGTTAAAAGGAAAGGCCATGTAACACAGTGGTGAACATGCCCTTTCCCAACTACTTTGGCACATGTTGCAGCCATGAAATTCTAAGTTATTTATTATTTGCACAAAAAAAAAAAAAGTTTATGAGTTTGAACGTCAAATATGTTGTCTTTGTAGTGCATTCAATTGAATATGGGTTGAAAAGGATTTGCAAATCATTGTATTCCGTTTATATTTACATCTAACACAATTTCCCAACTCATATGGAAACGGGGTTTGTATTTGGTACTATACCGCCTCTAAAAAGTACGGGTCCTACGCTCCCCCGTCGTGTCATTGCTGGTTTTACGAGCAGACGAGCATGTTCGGCAGCGCACAATCACAGAGTACTTACAAGCAGACACAGTGTGTAGACAGAAAAGGGAGAACGGACGCATTTTGGCTTAAAAACTAACAAGAAAGGTGAAGTTATAACACTAAAACGTCCTCAGGAAGAGGTGCTTTAAGACATGGCTAGCTAGTTAGCGGCTAATGTCCATCCGCAATCGGCAGTGTTGTAGCTACTAAATTACTAATCCTTGTCTCCATGGCGACAAATGAAGTGAGTTTTTTACAAGTATTATCCCTGCAGGACGAGGAATAGCTAAATATGCTTCACTACACACCGTAGCTCAACGACGTCAAAATGTAAACAAACACCATGGGTGGATCTACACCTGACATCCACTGTAATGATACCAAGTACAGGAGCGTATCTAGTCGATACTACTATGATTACGTCGATATTTTTTTGGCATCACATCTTTTTCTCTTGTTGTTTTAAAATGTATATTATGCTTATAAACACAGGAAATATATCCCTGGACACATGAGGACTTTGAATATGACTAATGTATGACTTGATATCGGATTGATACCCACATTTGTGGTATCATACAAAATTAATGTAAAGCATCAAACAACAGAAGAATAAGTGATTACCGTATTTTCCGCACTATAAGGCGCACCTAAAAACCACAATTTTTCTCAAAAGCTGACAGTGCGCCTAATAACCCGGTGCGCTTTATTACGATTCATTTTCATAAAGTTTCGGTCTCGCAACTTCGGTAAACAGCCGCCATCTTTTTTCCCGGTAGAACAGGAAGCGCTTCTTCTTCTACGCAAGCAACCGCCAAGGAAAGCACCCGCCCCCATAGAACAGGAAGCGCTTCACCCGCCCCCATAGAACAGGAAGCGCTTCACCCGCCCCCGGAAGAAGAAGAAAAAACGCGCGGATATCACCGTACGTTTCATTTCCTGTTTACATCTGTAAAGACCACAAAATGGCTCCTACTACGCGACAAGGATCCGGATCATAAAAAGACGCAATCTCTCCATCCGCACACGGATTACTACCGTATTTCACAGCAACTGATATTCCTGTGAACTGCACTGTGGAACGGGAGCACGTACGGTGAATATTCGCACCACAGGGAATGAGGAGTCATCCTTCACTGTGGTTCTAGCTTGCCATGCTAACTTCCACCCATCCAAAAGAGACCTTTCCAGCCGGCGTCATCATAAAAGCTAACTCGAAGGGATGGATGGATGAAGAAAAGATGAGCGAGTGGTTAAGGGAAGTTTACGCGAAGAGGCCGGGTGGCTTTTTTCACACAGCTCCGAAGGCGAACACACCTTCACTAAGACGGGCAGATAGCGCCGGTCGACATACGCCAACATCTGCCAGTGGATCGTAAATGCCTGGGCAGATAGTTTCGGTCACAACTGTGGTCCGAGCTTTCCGGAAGGCAGGATTCACAGAACTGCTGCACAACAACAGCGACACTGACTCCCGATGACTTCTACGAGACGGAACCGGCCATTTTTGGATCCCACGCTTGCGCAACTTTTCAATTCGGACACCGAAGACGAAGAATTCGAAGGATTTACGAATGAAGAATAACTTCAGAAGGTGAGCGCTATGTTTATTTTGTGTGTTGTGACATTAACGTTCGAGCAACATTATGTTGCTATTTATTGCTCTACACCATTTTGAATTTTACTATGTTTGTGATTGCACATTTGCGTACATTTTGGGACAGAGTTGTTAGAACGCTGGTTTTCAATATATTATTAAAGTTTGACTGAACTATCTGACTGTTTTTTTGACATTCACTTTAGCGCAGCGTTTTTTTGACATTCACTTTAGCGCAGCGTAGGCGCGGCTTTTAGTCCGGGGCGGCTTATTGGTGGACAAAATTATGAAATATGTAATTCATAGAAGGTGCGGCTAATAATCCGGTGCGCCTTATAGTGCGGAAAATACGGTATTACATTGTAACAGAAGTGTAGATAGAACATGGTAAAAGAGAAAGGAAGCATATATTAACAGTAAATGAACAAGTAGATTAATAATTTTTACAGTTTGTCCCTCATAATGTTGACAAAATGATAGAATGGAAAATGACACAATATGTTACTGCATATGTCAGCAGACTAATTAGGAGCCTTTGTTTGCTTACTTACTACTAAAAGACAAGTTGTCTCGTAAGTTCAATATTTTATTTAAGGACAAACTTGCAATAAGAAACATATGTTTAATGTACCCTAAGATTTTTTGTTAAAATAAAGCCTATAATGCCATTTTTCGTGGTCCCTGTTATTTAAAAAAGTATCGAAAAGTACCAAAAAGTAACGAAATACAATTTGGTACCAGTACCGGTACCAAAATATTGGTATCGGGTAGGGATGTCCGATAATGTCTTTTTGCCGATATTCCGATATTGTCCAACTCTTTAATTACCGATACCGATATCAACTGATACCGATATATACAGTCCTGGAATTAACACATTATTATGCCTAATTTGGACAACCAGGTATGGTGACGATAAGGTCCTTTAAAAAAAAAAAAATAATAAGATAAATAAATTAAAAACATTTTCTTGAATAAAAAAAGAAAGTAAAACAATATAAAAACAGTTACATAGAAACTAGTAATTTATGAAAATGAGTAAAATTAACTGTTAAAGGTTAGTACTATTAGTGGACCAGCAGCACGCACAATCATGTGTGCTTACGGACTGTATCCCTTGCAGACTGTATTGATATATATTGATATATAATGTAGGAACCAAAATATTAATAACAGAAAGAAACAACCCTTTTGTGTGAATGAGTGTAAATGGGGGAGGGAGGTTTTTTGGGTTGGTGCACAATTGTAAGTGTATCTTGTGTTTTTTATGTTGGTTTAATAAAAAATAAAAAAATGTATATAAAAAAAACGATACCGATTAATAAAAAAAAACAATACCGATAATTTCCGATATTACATTTTAGAGCATTTATCGGCAGATAATATCAGCAGGCCGATATTATCGGACATATCTAGTATCGGGACAACACTACTACATTGTAACTCTTTTCTAATCCATCAAAAACAAAGTAGCATTCAGGAGTGGGACAGGAGAACGCAAACGTTTGCATTAACACTAGCATAGCGACGTGAGCTTACGCTAACGTTATAGTCACATTTTGACATTAACATTATGCTAGGTTATCCCATGTGTTTACTGAGCTTGCCGTTCACCCGTCATGGGGACGGCGTGGCGCTGACGGTTCCCGGTTCGATCCCCACCTTCTACCAACCTCGTCACGTCCGTTGTGTCCTTGAGCAAGACACTTCACCCTTGCTCCTGATGGGTCCTGGTTAGGGCCTTGCATGGCAGCTACCGCCATCAGTGTGTGAACGTGCGTGTGAATGGGTAAATGTGGAAATAGTGTCAAAGCGCTTTGAGTACCTTGAAGGTAGAAAAGCACTATACGAGTATAACCCATTTACCATATTTGGGAACATCTTTTTTTCTTTGTGTGTATTTAGGGAACTGAAGGATGACTTACCGTCTCCGTCCTTGTTCCAGTGTCTTTTACCTCAGCCCACCGTGGTGACCACGGTCCACCTCCAGAGGGCGACAGTACTTTCCCCCCCTAAACAGACAGGTGGCTCCTCCCACAACCTGAATTGTTCTTTTCCAAACAACTTGTATGTGAAAACATAACCTGCCGAGGTCTCTAAGTTCCTTTCGTCTCGCAGTTCCAGATGTTTACGCCATCATTCGATGTGAGAGCGCCGCCATCAGGACTCGGGTGTTCAAGGCTGAAGGAAACCCAGAATTCAACCTGAGGAGCATCTTTTACAGGAGATACCCTGATGCTCACATCTCAGTCGAGGTTTGACGCCTTCCTGAGCCCTAGCACCAGAACTATTCAACTGTGTTCAGTTCAAATCTTGGGAGTCAAACATTTTGCAGTAAATTCTTCAAACACTAGACTGCTCCTGTTCTATAGAAAAACTTGGACCACTGCAAACACGTTGGCAGATCCTTGTATTGACATTTTAACCTTGCTAGTAAACATAGAACACCAGGGTCCAAAGTTGTGATTTACAAAACCCAAAACCGGTGAAGTTGGCACATTGTGTAAAAAGCTCATCAAAGATGGACTGATGCAAAGTGGAAAAGTGTTGACAAGTCCACATTTCAATTTTTTTTTTTGAAAACTGTGGACGTGAGCAAATTGTCCAACAGTTTAGGAACAACATTTCTCAACCAGCTATTGCAAGGAATTCAGGGATTTTACCATCTACTGTCCGTAATATCATCAAAGGGTTCAGAGAATCTGGAGAAATCACTGCACGTAAGCAGCTAAGACCGTGACCTTCGATCCCTCAGGCTGTACTGCATCAACAAGCGACATCAGTGTGTAAAGGATATCACCACATGGGCTCAGGAACACTTCAGAAACCCACTGTCAGTAACTACAGTTGGTCGCTACATCTGTAAGTGCAAGTTAAGACTCTCCTATGCAAGATGAAAACCATTTATCAACAACACCCAGACACGCTGTCGGCTTCGCTGGGCCTGAGCTCATCTAAGATGGACTGATACAAAGTGGAAAAGTGTTCTGTGGTCTGACGAGTCCACATTTCAAATTGTGTTTGAAAACCATGGACGTTGTGTCCTCCAGAACAAAGAAGAAAAGAACCATCCGCATTGTTATAGGCGCAAAGTTCAAAATCCAACATTTGTGATGGTATGGGGGTGTATTAGTGCCCAAGGCATGGGTAACTTACACATCTGTGAAGGCACCATTAATGCTGAAAGGTACATACAGGTTTTAGAGCAACACATGTTGCCATCCAAGCAACGTTATCAGGGACGCCCCTGCTTATTTCAGCAAGACAATGCCAAGCCATGTGTTACAACAGCGTGGCTTCATAGTAAAAGAGTGCGGGTACTAGACTGGCCTGTCTGTAGTCTAGACCTGTCTCCAATTAAAAATGTGTGGCACATTATGAAGTCTAAAATACCACAACTGAGACCCCCGGACTGTTGAACAACTTAAGCTGTACATCAAGCAAGAATGGGAAAGAATTCCACCTGAAAAGCTTCAAAAATTGGTCTCCTCAGTTCCCAAACGTTTACTGAGTGTTGTTAAAAGAAAAGGCCATGTAACACAGTGGTAAAAATGCCCCCGTGCCAACTTTTTTGCAATGTGTTGCTACCATTAATTTCTAAGTTAATGATTATTTGCCAAAAAAAAAAAAAAGTTTCTCAGTTTGAACATTATATGCAGTATATTCAATTGAATATAAGTTGAAAAGGATTTGCAAATCTTTGTATTCTGCTTTTATTTACCATTTACACAACGTGCCAACTTCACTTTTTGTACAACACTGAGGTGTTCCTCAGGGCACCCCTTTAAGTCCTGTCCTTTTTGGAAGGTTATTTTTGTGTTGCTCTAGCTTGTTTACTTCAAACGCAGTCAGTAGTCATTAGTTCAAGTTAGTTGCACCAGCGTTGTTCCTCGGCGTTTCATTTTAGGTCTGCGAGTACAGTTCAAACAAGTTGTAAGAGACTCACATGTTTGCAGCAGATTCTTAAAAACACAAGAGTGCTGCTGTAAAGATGATCTTTGAAAAGAGAAGCGCGCTATTGTAACGCTGACAAAATAAAAGGACCGAAATGAAGTGTGTCCTGTAGAGGTCTTACACCAGGGGTGTCAAAGTCAAGGCGCATGGGCCAAATCCGGCCCGCAAATGAATGATCTATGGCCCCCGCGATGATATTTGACTAGTATTAGAACCAGCCCGCAGGCCACAGCCGCCTGCTGCTGTATTCCACGCACCAATACTTCATCAGTGTTGGCGCTAAGAATTTTCAAAACGGGGTCCCAGGGACCCCATCAAGTCATAAAAATGGGGTCCCACAGTAAACTTTTTGGGGTACCACTTTTTTGTAACCGTTTTGAGAACAAAAGATAAATGTATGCATTATCCTGTTATATCTCACATTCTACATTGTGTTTTGGAAAAAGGTTGTCATTCAAAAGAAAACACATTTGTATGCATATGTGAATTTATTCAGTTCTAAACATTCATTCACTTTCTTCTATCCTTCCTTTGTTTTTTAAATATTTTTGTTGTAATATTTTCAGAATGTGTTTGTTCTATTTTTGGCCAAAATAAGACAAAATAAACAATTAGGGATGTCCCATAATGGCTTTTTTGCCGATATCCGATATTCCGATATTGTCCAACTCTTAATTACCGATACCGATATCAACCGATACCGATATATACAGTCGTGGAATTAACACATTATTATGCCTAATTTGGACAACCAGGTATGGTGAAGATAAGGTCCTTTTAAACAAAAATTATTAAATAAAATAAGATAGATAAATTTAAAAAAAATATTTGAATAAAAAAGAAAGTAAAACAATATAAAAACGGTTACATAGAAACTAGTAGTTAATGAAAATGAGTAAAATTAACTGTTAAAGGTTAGTACTATTAGTGGACCAGCAGCACGCACAATCATGTGTGCTTACGGACTGTATCCCTTGCAGACTGTATTGATATATATTGATATATAAGGTAGGAACCAGAATATTAATAACAGAAAGAAACAACCCTTTTGTGTGAATGAGTGTGAATGAGTGTAAATGGGGGAGGGAGGTTTTTTGGGTTGGTGCACTAATTATAAGTGTATCTTGTGTTTTTTATGTTGATTTAATTAAAAAAACAAAAAACAAAAAAAACGATACCGATAATAAAAAAAACGATACCGATAATTTCCGATGTTACATTTTAAAGCATTTATCAGACATCCTTAGAAACAATCTGAAGTTGTCTTTATTTTTTTGTTTTAATGCCATGATTTTAATAGTCCGGCCCGCGTGTGCACACTTTGTCCTCCATGCGGCCCCTGAGCTAAAATGAGTTTGACACACCTGCCTTACACTATCAGCACACACACCAGCTAAAGTGTGGGTTTCCTTGGGCCCATCCATCCATCCATTTTCTACCGCTTGTCCCTTTTGGGGTCGCGGGGGTTGCTGGAGCCTATCTCAGCTGCCTTCGGGCGGAAGGCGGGGTACACGTACCCTGGACAAGTCGCCACCTCATCGCAGGGCCTACACAGATAGACAAACAACATTCACACTCACATTCACACACTAGGTTTCCTTGGGCAACTACTGTACTTCCCCCTTCATTTACATACTGTAGTTTTGCGTAAATGTCATGTACTTCCCGTACTGCACAATGGTGGCGATATCCACACTTGAGCAGGCCAGTCAGGTATTTTACCCCACATCTCTCATTTTGCAAATATTGACAAGTGTGTCTCCGTGTGTGTGTTTGTGTGTGTACAGTTGTGGAGCAGAGGCTTGCTGTGGGACTCCATCCTCGGCCGGGCCAGGGTCCACCCAGCCGAGACCGAGAAGAGCCGAGACCACGTGATGGAGTTACAAGGTGACCGGTCGGGCTCAGGGGGCCGCGTGTGTGTGGAGACATCTTCCAGCGTCTGCTTAACAGACTTGTAATGGTTACCGTAGCAACTGGCACATTTGGGAACATTTCCATGTAAATCCCAAAATATTAAAAATATGCCAACATTAATCAATGTAACTTTTTTGTTTTGACACCGGCCATCTATTGTTATTGTTTTATTTATTTGTATTTATTTCCATCATTTCTTAGAATTTGTATTTATTTGTATCTTTTTTTTTTTTGCTGCAGCTGTTACATATATTGTAATATTGTATATGGTAATTTTTATTTGTTATATATTGTATATATTATATACAAATATAATATAATAATATAATATATCAGTATATATTATATACTGTATATATAAAATGTAAATATTACATATATGTTATATTTTATATTGCTACTCTGGTACATTTTTGTCTACTTTATATCTGCATTATCCTTTCCATCCTTACCCTTTCTATCCTTTGTAACTGAGCTACTGTGTGGAACAATTTCCTTTGTGGATCAATAAAGTTTGTCTAAGTCCAAGTCTAAGGAGTGACAAATAATAATACAAATAATAACACTATACTGTCCAATACTTTAAAAAGGACACATGACAGTTACACTGTTATAAACAAAGTCCATCATGATCAACAAAAATGAAGATAATTTAATGTTCTGTATAAATATTTGACACCATGTTGATACTTCTTTTAGACACACATGCTGTTCCAACACACTCAGCAGGCTTGTGTTGACCTTTGCCCCTGATTTGGTTTTTTTCCATTTTGACATTAAAAAAAATATAAATTTACTGCATGCAATTGAATAACTTTTCAATAATGCAACAACATATTATTACATTCCATGTCTTTGTTAAAATTAAAATAAAGAGTTAAATATTTCAAAGCAAGTTATCCATTAAATTGTGCATGGTAAAAATGACAATAATAGACTAATAAGGTAAAATTCTGGCGACTAAGCTGCTATTTTTTTTTTTTTTTTTTATGTAAAAACAACTTTGGTACCGTTTTTCCATTTACAGGAACACACTATAAAACAACAACTGTAGATTTGACGGTAAAAACTGGCAGCTCATTCGCATACATTTTACTGTAAAACAAACAAACTGTGGTACCGTTTTTCCATTCCATTTACAGTAATATGCTGTAAAAAAAAAACATTACAAATTTTACGGTAAAATTCTGCCGATTAAGATTCCGTCTTTTTTTTTACAGTAAAATCTAAAGATTTTGTTTTACTGTTGTGTATAAAATATATAATAATCAAATGCATAGATAATTATATACTATGTGTGTGAATCTATGGACACTGTACGATTCGACTCAATTCCAATTCCTGTGGTGACGATTCGATCCCGAATTGGTTCTTTATTTAACAGTATTCTTAATTCAAACAGATTCTCGCAATGTATTGTTTGGTGTAGTGTTGTCCCGATACCAATATTTTGGTACCGGTACCGGTACCAAAATTATTTTGATACATTTCGGTACTTTCAATACTTTTATAAATACAGGGGACCACAAAAAAATTGCATTTTTGGCTTTATTTTAACAAAAAATCTTAGGGTACATTAAATATATGTTTCTTATTGCAAGTTTGTCCTTAAATAAAATAGTGAACATACAAGACAACTTGTCTTTTATTAGTAAGTAAACAAACAAAGGCTCCTAATTAAGCTGCTGACATATGCAGTAGCATATTGTGTCATTTATCATTCTGTTATTTTGTCTAATTTATTAAGGACAAGCAGTAGAAAATGAATTATTTATGAATTATTTTTCATTTACTGTTAATATCTGCTTACTTTCTGTTTCAACATGTTCTATGTACACTTGGAGGACTGGTATTTTTCAGAGGCGGTATTGTACCGAATATGATTCATAAGTATCGCGGTACTATACTACATACCGTACAACCCTAGTTTGGTGTAATAATTATAAAGAGACAGGTTACAGGTTAGACAAGCTCCTTTTGGTTGCATGAAAATGCCCAAAAAAAGTATTTTCAAAAATTGGTTCTTACAAAAAAAATTATTTGATTTAATTGATTTTTTTGTGCACCCCTATTATATATCAGAATCAGAATCAGAATCAGAATCAGCTTTATTGTCATTACGCAGGGTAACGAGATTGAGGCCATTCCATACAGTGCGATGTCTGCATGCAAGAAAACAATGTGTAAATATATAAAAATATAAAAAATATAGATGTGCAAAGAAAGGTGTGGAAGAGAACAGTGTACACTCTATACTCTCTGTACAATGTACACTCTATACACTCTGCGCAAAATGTACTCTGTACAAATGTGACCTTATACACTCTACTGTACTGAATACGTATTTATATGTATACATTTATGTTCTTATGTTATTCACTTTTACAAGTGGCCCTCTGAGAGCATCCTTAACTGCGATGTGGCCCTCAATAAAAAGAAGTTTGACACGCTATAAATGCATCCTGGCAGAGATAGACCTTGTCTGTCTGTGTTTGCGACGTTGAGACCAACGCTGTACCATTTTCATGTGGCCATTATTAAAAAAATCATGTTGATCATTCCAAGTGGCTTGAAGCTCTTGGAGCTGTCAACCAAAGAAGGCGGGTTCCAAACAAAACAGTGAATTATTGTAAGCTGACCCACAAATAAACACCATGTTGAACTCCACCCAGAAAGCCGAGCACAAACACAAATAATGTTGAATCAATCAATCAATCAAAGTTTATTTATATAGCCCTAAATCACGAATGTCTCAAAGGGCTGCACAAGCCACAACGACATTCTCGGCTCAGCTCCCACATCTGGGCAAGAAAAAAACTAAACTCCAATGAACGTCGAGTATAGATCTAGATCATAGTGTGAGAGTCCAGTCCATAGTGGGGCCAGACAGAAATCGTCTTGGGTGGAGACAAGTTAGCAGCGCAGAGACATCCTCATCTGATGCAAAGATGAGTGGTCCATCCCGGGTCCCGACTTTGAACAGCTAGCGTGTCACCTTAACCTACTCAGTGGCCTTGTGGTTAGAGTGTCCGCCCTGAGATCGGTAGATCGTGAGTTCAAACCCCGACCGAGTCATTTTTATAGTCAAAGACTATAAAAATGGGACCCATTGTCTCCCTGCTTGGCAGTCAGCATCAAGGGTTGGAATTGGGGGTTAAAGGCTTACTGAAACCCACTACTACCGACCACGCAGTCTGATAGTTTATATATCAATGATGAAATCTTAACATTGCAACACATGCCAATACGGCCGGGTTAGTTTACTAAAGTGCAATTTTAAATTTTGCGCGAAATATCCTGCTGAAAACGTCTCGGTTTGATGACGCCTGCGCGTGACGTCACGGATTGTAGAGGACATTTTGGGACAGCATGGTGGCCAGCTATTAAATCGTCTGTTTTCATCGCAAAATTCCACAGTATTCTGGACATCTGTGTTGGTGAATCTTTTGCAATTAGTTCTATGAACAATGGAGAAAGCAAAGAAGAAAGCTGTAGGTGGGAAGCGGTGTATTGCGGCAGGTGTTGTGCCGGATAACGCACCCCCGCCGTAGAATGCACCCCCTGACTGTTGTGCCGGATATAACAGCCGGTGTTTCATTGTTTACATTCCCGAAAGATGACAGTCAAGCTTTACCATTGGCCTGTGGAGAACTGGGACAACAGAGACTCTTACCAGGAGGACTTTGAGTTGGATGCGCAGATGCGGTACCGTGAGTACGCATGCAGCTGCGGCTTCCAAACATTTGATCGCTTGCCCGTACGTGCGTGCCGCTATGTGCATGTCATGCACGTAACTTTGCGGAATTTGGGGAAATATATGTGCTGTATGAACTTTGGGGAGGTGAACGGTACTTTGGGCTGTGGGATTGAGTGTGTTGTGCAGGTGTTTGAGTTGTATTGGCGGGTTATATGGACGAGAGGGGAGAGGTGTTTGTTATGCGGGATTAATTTGTGGCATATTAAATATAAGCCTGGTTGTGTTGTGGCTAATAGGGTATATATATGTCTTGTGTTTATTTACTGTTTTAGTCATTCCCAGCTGAATATCAGGTCCCAGCCGCCTCTCACAGCATCTTCCCTATCTGAATCGTTCCCACTGCCCTCTAGTCCTTCACTCTCACTTTCCTCATCCACAAATCTTTCATCCTCGCTCAAATTAATGGGGAAATCGTCGCTTTCTCGGTCCGAATCGCTCTCGCTGCTGGTGGCCATGATTGTAAACAATGTGCAGATGTGAGGAGCCTGTGACGTCACGCTACTCGTCTGCTACTTCCGGTACAGGCAAGGCTTTTTTATCAGCGACCAAAAGTTGCGAACTTTATCGTCGATGTTCTCTACTAAATCCTTTCAGCAAAAATATGGCAATATCGCGAAATGATCAAGTATGACACATAGAATGGACCTGCTATCCCCGTTTAAATAAGAAAATCGCATTTCAGTAGGCCTTTAAATCACCATCAAGGGTGATGCAGAGGACAAATTTCACCACACCTAGTGTGTGTGACAATCATTGGTACTTTAACGTTAACTTAATCTGTGGTTACCTACTCTGTGCACCCCCTCTCCACAAAGAAGAGGGTGCAGAGCAGAAAAGAGAAGGCAGATCAACTGCTCTAAAAGGCGGGTCTGTTTAAAGGCTAGAGTATACAAATGAGTTTTAAGATGGGACTTAAATGCTTCTGTTGAGGGCAGAGTACTGGAGCCCTTTGCTTCTCCTTCATGAAAACACAACCAAAAAATGAACACCTTTTTTATACTCTACAGTTAAATTGTCTTGAGCATTTGTAATAAAATACTGTAATTATTATGGTTTGATCAACTATATTCAAATTAAAGAGATGATCACTTATAGAGATGTCCGATAATTATCGGCCGATAAATGCGTTAAAATGTAATATCGGAAATTATCGGTATCGTTTTTTTTTTATTATCGGTATCGTTTTTTTTGTTTGTTTTTTATTAAATCAACATAAAAAACACAAGATACACTTACAATTAGTGCACCAACCCAAACCCCCCCAGTCTGCAAGGGATACAATCCGTAAGCACACATGATTGTGCGTGCTGCTGGTCCACTAATAGTACTAACCTTTAACACTTAATTTTACTAATTTTCATTAATTACTAGTTTCTATGTAACTGTTTTTATATTGTTTTACTTTCTTTTTCATTCAAGAAAATGCTTTTTATTTATTTATCTTATTCTATTATTATTTTTTTTAAAGTACCTTATCTTCACCATACCTGGTTGACCAAATTAGGCATATTGTGTTTATTTCACGACTGCATATATCGGTTGATATCGGTATCGGTAATTAAAGAATTGGACAATATCGGATATCGGCAAAAAGCCATTATCGGACATCCCTAATCACTTATTTATTTCTCTAATTTTCTTTGCATAATTTTCTCTCGGTGTGAATATTTAAGTCATTAAATTGTAATCAGTAAAATGTCATTGCAGTTTAAGTTTGTGTAAAACGGAGTTATTATGGTTTCATGTATCGCTTTCTACCTGAGAGCGTGCTCCGCCCTCACTCATACGTGCTGACGTCATCACGAGCAAAGGAACCACGCGCGCGGTGAAGTGAAGTGTCAAGCCGAAGACCACGAAGCCAGCACAGGTAAAAGCAAGCCCACCTGCGTGCTCACCGGGATAGTAAATGTTTGTGTTCGGGTGGAGAAGCCAAAAGTAATGTCGTTGTTTAAGCGTGACGTGACGTGGTACGAAAGCTGGCATTGTATTAGACGTACTGGGCGAGGCTGTTTCCTTTTCAGTCACGGTGTTTCGTTTTTTTTTTTTTTTTTTTAAATACATAACGATTATTATCCCACTGTTTACTATAGTATAAGTACTTTTTTATTTTATTTTTAATTTGTATTTTTTTTAAAACAGGTAACATTTGAAGCTATTATTACGACATGTGATACAAGTGTACAAACATCCCCCGACAAAGTCAACACAAACATTATTATTATTATTATTATTGTTTTTTTATTATTGAGTGTGAACATTGACGCTCATGAACCTCAAACGTTGGATTTGTAATGTCTGTCAAACTGGATTTGCTGGAAATCAGCAGCTTCCGTCTTTGTAAAATCAGATCAGAGGTGGCCAAATATGTTTCTGTGTGTAAACAACTCATCATTCCGCAAATATTTTATCATAACTTTCAATGGGACAAGAATTGGGAAATTACACAGACTCTGATGCAACGTTAAAGTAGTCAGTGTACAGCTTGTATAAAAGTGTAAGTCAGGGTCCTCAAACTATTTTTTTAATACACTAAAGCTCATCTATTTGTTCTTCTTCTTCCACATTTTTTCACCCGATCCAAAGCGTTCCAACTTCAAACTGTTCAGCCTATTTGGGAATTGTGGGTTTTCCCTAAATTTCCCAGAATTCCAGGTTTTCCGGGACATTTTTCCCATTCAAAATGAATTGGCCATTTCCACGTTTTTCAACCGATACATGCCATTCCACCTTCAACATATTCCACTCATCCCTAGAAATTCAAACTACTCTTTTTCCAAGTAAAAAAAAAAATAATTCCAGGATTTTCCAGAATTCCTGGTTTTCCAAAGCCCTATTTCCACCCTTTTTTCTGGCGACTACTCCTACATTTTTCAAGCCACTTCAATCGTTCCACTGTCAAAACATTCCTCTTGATTAGGAAAAAAAAAACAAAGTTGTTTTTTGAGCTGAAAAAATTCCCAGTTTTCCAGGAATTCCGTAATACCATTTCTCAATTCAACAGGTTACTACTTCAACATTTCTCGACCAATTTGGAACTTCCAACACCAACCATTTCAACTCATTCGAGCCATTCAAGTTTTTTTGACCATTTTCAAAAAAATTCCCGCATTTCCAGAAATTCCCAAATTTTGGGAATTTTCTTCAAACTTCCATAATTCTTCTTAAATTCGTACTACATTCTGTCAGCATTTCAGTTCAATTTCAGCATTGGAGAATTCACATGCAATTGCTTCAGTAATCGCCTCATCTAGTTATTTTTTACAATATGTCCTTTCTAATCCATTTTCTACCACTTGTTACTCTCGATGTCTCCTAGCCGGTCAGGCAAATCATACTGTCTAAAAATGCGTTTTCCCATCGATAACATGACATTATCGGCAAAGTGCACGCTCTTTCAGTCAAGTATATATATATATATATATATATATATATATATATATATATATATGTATATATATGTATATATATGTATATATATATATATATATATGTATATATATATATATATATATGTATATATGTATATATATATATATATATGTATATATATATATATATATATATATATATACATACATACATACATACAGGTAAAAGCCAGTAAATTAGAATATTTTGAAAAACTTGATTTATTTCAGTAATTGCATTCAAAAGGTGTAACTTGTACATTATATTTATTCATTGCACACAGACTGATGCATTCAAATGTTTATTTCATTTAATTTTGATGATTTGAAGTGGCAACAAATGAAAATCCAAAATTCCGTGTGTCACAAAATTAGAATATTGTGTAAGGCTAATACAAAAAAGGGATTTTTAGAAATGTTGGCCAACTGAAAAGTATGAAAATGAAAAATATGAGCATGTACAATACTCAATACTTGGTTGGAGCTCCTTTTGCCTCAATTACTGCGTTAATGCGGTGTGGCATGGAGTCGATGAGTTTCTGGCACTGCTCAGGTGTTATGAGAGCCCAGGTTGCTCTGATAGTGGCCTTCAACTCTTCTGCGTTTTTGGGTCTGGCATTCTGCATCTTCCTTTTCACAATACCCCACAGATTTTCTATGGGGCTAAGGTCAGGGGAGTTGGCGGGCCAATTTAGAACAGAAATACCATGGTCCGTAAACCAGGCACGGGTAGATTTTGCGCTGTGTGCAGGCGCCAAGTCCCGTTGGAACTTGAAATCTCCATCTCCATAGAGCAGGTCAGCAGCAGGAAGCATGAAGTGCTCTAAAACATGCTGGTAGACGGCTGCGTTGACCCTGGATCTCAGGAAACAGAGTGGACCGACACCAGCAGATGACATGGCACCCCAAACCATCACCCAACCATGCAAATTTTGCATTTCTTTTGGAAATCGAGGTCCCAGAGTCTGGAGGAAGACAGGAGAGGCACAGGATCCACGTTGCCTGAAGTCTAGTGTAAAGTTTCCACCATCAGTGATGGTTTGGGGTGCCATGTCATCTGCTGGTGTCGGTCCACTCTGTTTCCTGAGATCCAGGGTCAACGCAGCCGTCTACCAGCAAGTTTTAGAGCACTTCATGCTTCCTGCTGCTGACCTGCTCTATGGAGATGGAGATTTCAAGTTCCAACAGGACTTGGCGCCTGCACACAGCGCAAAATCTACCCGTGCCTGGTTTACGGACCATGGTATTTCTGTTCTAAATTGGCCCGCCAACTCCCCTGACCTTAGCCCCATAGAAAATCTGTGGGGTATTGTGAAAAGGAAGATGCAGAATGCCAGACCCAAAAACGCAGAAGAGTTGAAGGCCACTATTAGAGCAACCTGGGCTCTCATAACACCTGAGCAGTGCCAGAAACTCATCGACTCCATGCCACGCCGCATTAACGCAGTAATTGAGGCAAAAGGAGCTCCAACCAAGTATTGAGTATTGTACATGCTCATATTTTTCATTTTCATACTTTTCAGTTGGCCAACATTTCTAAAAATCCCTTTTTTGTATTAGCCTTAAGTAATATTCTAATTTTGTGACACACGGAATTTTGGATTTTCATTTGTTGCCACTTCAAATCATCAAAATTAAATGAAATAAACATTTGAATGCATCAGTCTGTGTGCAATGAATAAATATAATGTACAAGTTACACCTTTTGAATGCAATTACTGAAATAAATCAAGTTTTTCAAAATATTCTAATTTACTGGCTTTTACCTGTATATGTATATGTATATGTACAGTGTTTCCCCCAGAAAATGTGTTAGTTAAGGTGGTGTCTCTCCAGGGGGATGGAGGGGGTGGGTGGGTGTAAGGAACAGCGTAACTCGGCCTGTCGGCATCACGTCTCCATCTCATCGCTGCCACCACAGCCTGGGGGGGCAATAGACTACAGACTGTGGTGAAGTATGCCGGCTTTGTCGCGTGAGGAAGCCTACAATTTTTGGTTGTGTTTTCTGCTCCATATGCTGAATGCCTATATACTATATATATCTTGATATTTTTTCCGTAAAGTAAAATCAATACACAAAACAGTCCTAGTTACCTGAGATACTAAGTATGTCATTATTATGACTTAGTAAGTCAATATTCTGACTTACTAATTTACTAAGTCCTGATGTATATACATCAGCCAAATTGTTTTAACCCAATGCGGCCCCCTTGTCAAAAAGTTTGGGGACCCCTGGTGTAAATGTACTGTCCCTTTACGATAACACACAACCGCTGGCAACGAACGTGGCCACCAGTCAAGCCTGGTGTGATCTGGGGCTGAATGAGTGCTGCTGGGCACAGGGGAGCTCCGGTTCATTACGGGAAACAAACATAAACGGCAACATTTACTGCACGGCGTGATCTCTTCCTTTTCAGAGACTGCGCAAGTAGGATTTGAGAAGTGTAACCAATGTTCTTTGCCTCTGCGTAGAGTTTAATAAACATGACCGCCACCTGGTGTTTCCGCTCAGCTGCACTTTACTCGTAGCAAAGTACAAATGTAGTCAATATTTTCTGCCAGTTGTCGAGCCCCTCTCGCGTTGATATCACGTACGATAACACAGTGAACTAAAAACATACCCGACGATACAGGAAGTACACATTTCGTCAATATTTTCTGCCAATTGTCGAGCCCCTACACCAGGCGTCGGCAACCCAACATGTTGAAAGAGCCAACTAAAAAAACTAATCTGTCCGGAGCCGCAAAAAGTAAAAAGCCTTATATAAGTGTTATAACCAAGGCAACACTTGAAGTTAGTGTCTCAGAGGGTGAGATAACTCCTGGAAATTACTGGCTTTAAACTGCCAAAGGTATAGATATGTGTGTCCAAGTTAAAGGAAAGAACAGGCTGTCTTCTTCTCATGGATTTATTACAATCTATGCAAGCTGGGTAACGTTTGCTGTGGTCTGGAACAACATGGCACACAATCAGAAATGCAGCCAATATCACATACAGATAATGTGTCATGAGACATGCAAATATCAATTAAATACACAGTAAACATAAGTAAAGGAAATTAAATGAACTCAAATATACCTATAACAAGGGATAATAATGCAACATGTACATACAGCTAGCCTAAATAGCATGTTAGCATGGATTATTATCACTCCACGCAAGTAAATAACATCAACAAAGCTCACCTTTGTGCATTCACGCTAGGGCTGGCCTTTTTTTAATATCTCGATATTTTTAGGCCATATCGCGATACACGATATATATCTCGATATTTTGCCTTAGCCTTGAATGAACACTTGATGCATATAATCACTGGAGTATGATGATTCTATGTGTCTACATTAAAACATTCTTCTTCATACTGCATTAATATATGCTCATTTTAAACTTTCATGCAGAGAGGGAAATCACAACTAAATAAATTTAGCAAAAGTGTATTTATTAAACATTTATTAAGCAGTGGCACAAACATTCATGTCATTTCCAAAACAGAAAGTGCAAGATTGTCAGAGACATTTTAAAACAAGCTATAAGTGCACTTTTGTGCATGATGTCACACAAGATATTTCAATAAGTGTCACATAAAAATGAGCTGCATATCAAATAGTATATGTCCTACGGTGTTGATGTGGAAATAGTTGCTTCGGCATTTAGTTGGTGTGGCACCGAACGGAGATGTCGACATATTCCCGCTTGAAGCCAAACCACCGTCAGACGATGGACCCCGTGCTGTTTTTCTTGGGAATTAATTATTCCTCCATTTGTTACCAGATTCACTGCTATGTTGAAATTGTAACTAATATTGATACTGTTGTTGATAATATTCATTTTTGTTTCACTACTTTTGGTTTGTTCTGTGTCGTGTTTGTGTCTCCTCTCAATTGCTCTGTTTATTGCAGTTCTGAGTGTTGCTGGGTCGGGTTTGGTTTTGGAATTGGATTGCATTGTTATGGTATTGCTGTGTATTGTTTTGTTGGATTGATTAATTAAAAAAATAAATAAATAAATAAAAAATCTAAAAATAATTTAAAAAAACAAACGATTTAAAAAAAAATGAGAATCGATTCTGAATCGCACAACGTGAGAATCGCGATTCGAATTCGAATCGATTTTTTCCCACACCCCTACTTACTATATTTTTAAACCCACAACCTTATGTTTGGCAACTGCATACTAAGTCCAACAGGGACATTTTTGACCATATTCACGTATGTTTGGGGTAAAATTTGATATGAAGTGCCTTGTCATCCAATAATTCACATTTGACATGTGCTTCTTTATCAAAATGTTTTAGTACGACTTTGGTAAGATCTGAAGCCGCACCGCTTGATGGATTGTCGGCGCATTAAACATACTTGATCATTTCGCGATATTGCCATATTTTTGCTGAAAGGATTTAGTAGAGAACATCGACGATAAAGTTCGCAACTTTTGGTTGCTGATAAAAAAGCCTTGCCTGTACCGGAAGTAGCAGACGAGTAGCGTGACGTCACAGGTTGTGGAGCTCCTCACATCCGCACATTGTTTACAATCATGGCCACCAGCAGCAAGAGCGATTCGGACCGAGAAAGCGACGATTTCCCCATTAATTTGAGCGAGGATGAAAGATTTGTGGATGAGGAAAGTGAGAGTGAAGGACTAGAGGGCAGTGGGAGCGATTCAGATAGGGAAGATGCTGTGAGAGGCGGGTGGGACCTGATATTCAGCTGGGAATGACTAAAACAGTAAATAAACACAAGACATATGTATACTCTATTAGCCACAACACAATCAGGCTTATATTTAATATGCCACAAATTAATCCCGCATAACAAACACCTCCCCCCTCCCGTACATATAACCCGCCAATACAACTCAAACACCTGCACAACACACTCAATCCCACAGCCCAAAGTACCGTTCACCTCCCCAAAGTTCATACAGCACATATATTTCCCCAAAGTCCCCAAAGTTACGTACGTGACATGCACATAGCGGCACGCACGTACGAGCAAGCAATCAAATGTTTGGGAGCTGCAGCTGCATGCGTACTCACGGTACCGCATCTGCGTATCCAACTCAAAGTCCTCCTGGTAAGAGTCTCTGTTGTCCCAGTTCTCCACAGGCCAATGGTAAAGCTTGACGGTCATCTTTCGGGAATGTAAACAATGAAACACCGACTGTGTTATCCGGCACAACAGTCAGGGGGTGCATTCTACGGCGGGGGTGCGTTATCCGGCACAACACCTGCCGCAATACACCGCTTCCCACCTACAGCTTTCTTCTTTGCTGTCTCCATTGTTCATTGAACAAATTGCAAAAGATTCACCAACACAGATGTCCAGAATACTGTGGAATTTTGCGATGAAAACAGAAGACTTAATAGCTGGCCACCATGCTGTCCCAAAATGTCCTCTACAATCCGTGATGCCACGCGCAGGCGTCATCATACCGAGACGTTTTCAGCAGGATATTTCGGCGCAAAATTTTAAATTGCACTTTAGTAAGCTAACCCGGCCGTATTGGCATGTGCTGCAATGTTAAGATTTCATCATTGATATATAAACTATCGGACTGCGTGGTCGGTAGTAGTGGGTTTCAGTAGGCCTTTAAAGGTGTTTAATGATAATACAAGTATGTTTAACACATATAGATTCCTTTCTTTCATGAAGACAAGAACATAAGTTGGTGTATTACCTGATCCTTATGACTTGCATCGATTGGAATCAGACAGTAGTGCTGATAACGTCCACATCTTCAAACGGAGGAGAAAAAAAGTCTTCCTTTCTGTCTAATACCACATGAAAGTGGTTGGTTTTTGGCATCTTATTTTTCCAGCTTCCATACTCGTTTTTATACACTTTACAAGAAATACATTGACGGCAAACTCCGTAGCTTGCTAGCTTGTGTGCGCTCTGACTTCCCGAGACTCTTATTTTGTTAGCGCAGGCTCTTGCTGCTTCATTCTTGAAGCAGCACTTTTATCGTGAAGACAGGAACTGTGCAGTCGGCTTTTAGGGTTTTGACAGCAAGTACGGCGCAAGAGTCTATTGAAATAAAAAGTGTTTCTCACCCTCTTCTCTGTCATTTTTTCTTAATAATGATCTCGCTGCAATCAGCGTCATCTCACCAGACCCTCAGGTGCCGTGAATGTCAATCAAGTGACGAAAGTGACGTCATAGAGAAGCTTGATGATCGCTCATTTTTAGGTCTGTTTTTTTAATGCCTGGCTGGCGATCGACTGACACACCCTCTACGATCGACCGGTTGCTATCGATCGACGTAATGGGCACCCCTGGTTTATAAGGGAAGACATATTATCTGGCGTTTTGTTTCGCAATATTTGGCAAAAAGCAACTTTTCTCACCTTCTGGTACCTGCTGATCTGAATTAGGGATCTGCATAAATCCTGAAAAATTGCGCGCATCCGCAAGTCGATAAGCCGTAGTGGATAAGCTTCCTCTTGTTATGGGACATTCATCAATTAATCAATTCAATCAATCAATCAATTCCTATATTGTCATTGTCATAATAACACTTAAGTCATACATGTCAACGAGATTTTGTTTGAGCTTTGTCCAGCGGCATAGAAACTGCATTGATGTGCAGGTTGACAATAGTTTACATTTTAGCATTGTCAGGAAGATCGCGATAAGAGGGACGTGGGGGTGGGAACAGTCGGATGTCTGATGGGTGTTACGTTGATGTTGCAGCAATGCAATGTCCAGAGCACAATTATTGAGGTGGTGAAGAGTGAGGTAATAAGATGGTCCGGGGCAGCAAAGGGGCAGGCTGTTCATTTAGCAGTCTCACAGCCTGGGGATACAGACTGTGAGACATTCTGGTGGTCCTGGCGTGAATCGATCTATACCTCCTTCCAGAGGGTAGCAGGTTGAAGAGGCCATGTGCTGGGTGGTATCTGTCCTTCAGGATGTTGTGTACTCGCTTTAGGCAGCGAGTTGGTACATGGCACTCATCTCTGGGAGTATCGTCCTTGTAATTTTCCCCGCCGCTTTAACCACTCGCTGGAGGGCCTGTTGGTTCGCTTTAGTGCAGCTAGCAAACCACACTAAAAAGCCGTAAGTGAGGACACTGCTGATGGCACAGTTGTAAAAGTTCATTATTCATCAGCCGCTGTTGCCATTTCCAATATAAAGTAGTGTAAAGTTCTTACTTATATCTGTCAGTAAACTCGCCATGAAAGCACTAAAACATACCGGTGTAGTGAGTTTACCTTATTCACCCAAGGAACTTTAGTTGTTAGAGATTTCCTGTTGGATGTTTTTTCACAGGACACATTTCCGCCGTTGATGTTTCCGGATGATAGATGCTGCTTCGTTATTGATTGAAGTAAAGTCTGAATGTCACTAAAACAGTTAGCTCCATCTTTTGACACTTCTTCCACTCCCGTCCTTGCACGCTACACCACTACAACAAAGATGACGGGGAGAAGACGCTGCTGAAGGTGAGCCACGTAAATAAGACCGCCCACAAAACGGCGCATCCTGAAGAGACTGTCAAAAAGCGGCTTGAAGATGATCTGTAAAACATAATCTATGCAACATTTTGACCAAAGAACCACCATCACATGTTATGTAGACCACAAGGAAGTGTTTTCATTTTAGAAAATAATAATAATAATATGACTCCTTTAATGCGCCCTATATTCCGGTGCCTTATATATGAAAAAAGATCAAAAATAGACCATTCATCTGCAGTGCGCCTTATAAACCGGTGCGCCCTATGGTCCGGAAAATACGGTAGTTTTGTTGAGATATCTAAGTTTGGTTTTTACGTTCAATAACTACTGTATATCAAATGCGTTGTCTATGTGTGCCCTGTGATTGGCTGGCGACCAGTCCAGGCACCTTGGCTGGGATAGACTCCAGCTATGACCACATGTATCATACTGTATTCATCTATGTTGCAGGTGCAGTCATCATGTCCAACACAGGCCCCATGCGCTTCATCCTCAATGCCCCCCAACCCTCCACGCCAGTCCTAGGTGAGACTCCCTCAGCTTCTGCCTGGTTACTAATGAAGCTGACATCATCTCATTTATGCTGCAGTGGGCGTAAAAGTGCTGCTGTGCATCGTCCCCATCGCTCAGATCGCCGTAGGTCAGCGACGCCACGCCTGAATTACCTCAAAGTGCACCTCAATGAAGTGTTGTGATGGTGCCAACAGGTGCGGCGCACCTGGACGATTGCCCCCGCCAGCACCTCATCCCCGTCTACCTGATCATCGCTGGTCTCTTCTTTGCAATGCTAGTGCTGATGGTTTGCCTGCCATGTGCACGCCAGCCGGAAAACGAGCCACCGAACCCCCTGTGCCTATTCTGCCTGGGCTGGACGGCGCTCACGGCGTTGTTCCTCGTCGCCTGGTTCATCGCCGGTGAGTGACTCGCCATTCGGGACCTTTTCGCCGTCTTTCGAGGCTTACTTGGACATTACTTCTGTAGGTAACGTGTGGATCTACTCCATTTACGAGCCCAACTACTACAAGAACGTGACAAATCCGGAGCCCTACTGTGACAAGACGCTCTACCTCTTCGCCTTCTGGACCACAACACTGGTTTACATCCTGGTCATTCTGGGGGTGGGGATCGGCTTTCTCGTCCTGTTCTGTCTTTACTTGTGTGGCCACGCGGACCCTGATGACGACTACATCTAGAAAGACCTTCCACCAAACGCGCGGGTGCCAGGGCATCATGACATCATGGTCGCTGTATGAACTCCTTAAGTCGAAGCATTAAGGGCAGCCGCTTACTAGCTTTAGTCATACATGTATCGACATGAAAATGTCATATTATGACCAATATCAGTTATTATTATCACAGTATTGTTGAATGTGCTTGAAAAGTGCTCATAAACACACTGAAATATTTTAACCAAGCTTAAAATACATACATCTGTCTTGTATTCATGTTAACATTCAAGCTAGCTTGCAATTAGCACGCTAGCTGCTTTTCCAGGAAATGACTAAATCACTGAGTTTTTTAAAGTGTGTTAATCAAATAGTTGGTTATTGCCTTTTTTAAACGATGATACAAATCAGTATCAGTAATTAAGGCTGGGCGATATGGCCTTTTATTAATATCTCGAGCATACTTGCCAACAACGTTCCCTCTAAGGTGTGCGCCTGTGCAATTGCGCACTGCTCAAGCGTCCTCTGCGCACGGCAAATCTATGCCACGCACAAAATCAAATAAAAAAATAAGCGCATAACAATTTTCGACACACGGACACGACAGAGAAAACAGTTTTCGTCTTCATTGTTCAAATATTGTAACGTCTGTCGAGACGCTTTGAGGACATGAATTCCATCCATCACTTTACTGAGCAAAACTCTTTATTGTCGGCCATAAACACATCACCAAAACATTAGTACAAATAATGATATCTAGCAAAACTGGTCATTTTCTGCAGTACAAACCAGACCAAAAGCAACTTTGTTATATCAACAGCAGCCACTCGCTCTTTCTCACTTGCGTCAACATATGCACATATAGCACTTAGCCAGTGATGCGTTTACAGCCACACAAAAAGTCGGACAACTCCAACACCACACATAAAATGTCATTCAGGTCGTTACACTATGATTTACCAATCAAATGTGTGCTTTTTGTAGTGTCATTTATTAGGAATCTTAATTTATAAATATTAATCATGAAATGCTGTTAGTATATGAAATAAATACAAATAAAAATATATTTTTTACAAACAGGAAGTTGCAGGAATGTACACATGATCCCCTACTTACATCTCATTGTGCAACATGTGAATGTTTTAATGGGAACTAAATGCAATGTCTGAAAGGGGTACAAATTATTTCCAAAGCAGGACCTCCACCCAGACAAACAATACAAGTACACAGTTCATGAAAAGCAATATTTTTTGTTATTGTCATTGTAAGTGGGCCTAAACACTTATATTAGAAATGGAAATGACTGCTGTCATTTGATTTTAATAATAAGAGAATGTTGTCTGTCTATCTGTGTTGGCCCTGCGATGAGGTGGGGACTTGTCCTGGGTGTACCCCGCCTTCCGTCCGAATGCAGCTGAGATAGGCTCCAGCACCCCCGCGACCCCGAAAGGGACAAGCGGTAGAAAATGGATGGATGGATGGAGATTGAACTTGTTATTTAGTCAGGTTTGGGACAGGTGTGCTGCTGGTGTAGCCACAGTGTGCACGTGTGATGTTGCTCACATGGCCTCCACTGAATATTCAGGGAGTTTTTGCGTTTGCTCACACACATGAAAAATTAGAGGGAACATTGCTTGCCATCCCTCCCGATTTTACCGGGAGACTCCCGAATTTCAGTGCCCCTCCCGAAAATCTCCCGGGGCAACCATTCTCCCGAATTTCTCCCGATTTCCACCCGGACAACAATATTGGGGGTGTACCTTAAAGGCCCTGCTTTTAGCGTCCTTTCCGACCTTTCGTCACGTCCGCTTTTCCTCCATACAAACAGCGTGTCAGCCCAGTCACATGATATATGCGGCTTTTAAGCACACACAAGTGAATGCAAGGCATACTCGATCAACAGCCATACAGGTCACACTGAGGGTGGCCGTATAAACAACTTTAACACTGTTACAAATATGCGCCACACTGTGAACCCACGCCAAACAACAATGACAAACACATTTCGGGAGAACATCCGCACCGTAACACAACTTAAACACAACAGAACAAATACCCAGAACCCCTTGCAGCACTAACTCTTCTGGGACGCTACAATATACACCCCCCGCTACCACCAAACCCACCCTCATCTCCCGAATTCGGAGGTCTCAAGGTTGGCAAGTATGATCTCAATATTTGTAGGCCATGTCACGATACACGATATATATCTCGATATTTTGCCTCTATGTGTCTACATTAAAACATTCTTGTTCATACTGCATTAATATATGCTCATTTTAAACTTTCATGCAGAGAAGGAAATCACAACTAAGTCAATTTAGCAAAAGCAGTGGCACAAACATTCATGTCATTTCCAAAACAAAGTGCAAGATTGTCAGAGACATTTTAAAACAAGCTGTTAGTGCACTTTTGTGCATGATGTCACTAAGATGACATCTTTTGACACTTCTTCCACTCCTGTCCTTGCACGCTACACCGCTACAACAAAGATGACGGGGAGAAGACGCTGCCGAAGGTGAGCCACGTAAATAAGACCGCCCACAAAACGGCGCATCCTGAAGAGCACTTTTTGTACAGAACGACACTGCAATAGTTTAAAACAAATAAAGTGCACTTTTGTGCATGATGTCACACAAGATATTTCAATAACTGTCAAATAAAAATGAGCTGCATAATAGGAAATCAAATAGTGTACGTCCTTCGCTATGTGGTAGGTTCCTTCGGACATTATCTCCTTCTGTTGTTGACTATATTTTTCATACGGTGTTGATGTGGAAATAGTTGCTTGGGCATTTTGTGGGTGTGGCACCGGCCAGAGATGTTGACATGCGGAGTTTCAAGCACTCCTTATTCTCTCGCGGGTGACTTTTCAAATGATGCTACAAATTAGCAGTAATACTACTTTTTGTAGCAACGCTTTTGCCGCATACTTGACATATTACTGTTGTCTGTTCAACATATTCCCGCTTGAAGCCAAACCACCGCCAGACGATGCACCCCGTGCTGTTTTTCTTGGGAATTAATTCTTCTTCCTTCATTTGTTACCAGATTCGCACCTTATTTCTCTCGTATACCCCCGCCGCTACCTCTCTGCTCCGCGAGGGCGTATGACGTTGCACGGATGTGACGTATGTAAGAAGGTGCGCTTGTTTTATCTCTCTGTGAGAAGGACATACAATAAATAGTGATAACAGCCTGTAGTGTAATGCCCGCAGCTAAAAGCAACCGCGTGAGAACATATACTGAAATACTCACGATATAGTCATTTTCTACATTGCACAGAGACAAACCCACGATATATTGAGTAAATTCGATAAATCACCCAGCACTATCAGTAATCATTACAAAGTTCCTAATGGGAACTGTATGGTCATCCTTACACATCATTGGAGAATTCTCCCGGTATTTTAAGTCAAAGCATAATGATTTTGTAACATGAATAAATGTTTCACGTGCAAAGTGCTAAAGTAAGCTACTTTTTTAAAACCTTTATCTTGTTAGCGCAGTTAGACCGGATGTCACACACGTCACTGGTGTTGTGAAGGCAGGAAGTGTGCAGCTGTTTTTGACGGTGGCTATGTTTTTGAGTGAAGACGACACCAAGCTGGGGTGAAATAAAGAGTCCATGTCAGCGGTCATTTTGCCTGACACTCATTTGTTTACACTTAATATTTTTGATATTAGTACATTAGCGAATGAAGTGAATTATATCTTGTACAATTTTCTAATATGATTGGAAGTAGCATGTATTTGTTCACAGAATCCTTTAGAGCAGGGGTGTCAAACTCAAATACAGAGTGGACCAACATTTAAAACTGAACAAAGCCGCGGGCCAAGGTTGAACAAATTAACCTTTAACGTACTCTACGAGCTATCGTCACGTCCGCTTTTCATCCATTCTAACATCGCTCAGACCCAGTCACAAGATATGTGCGGCTTCTGTACGCACACACGAGTGAATGCAACGCATACTTCATCAACAGCGATACAGGTTACACCGAGGGTGCCAGTATAAAAAACTTTAACACTGTTAGAAATATACGCCACACTGTGAATCCACACCAAACAAGAATGACAAACACATTTCGGGAGAACATTCGCACAGTAACACAACATAAACACAACAGAACAAATACCCAGAATCCTTTGCAGCACTAACTCTTCCGGGACGCTACAAAATACGCCCCGCTACCACCAACCCGCGCCCCCCCCCCCCACACACACACACACACACACACCTTGTAGCGTCCCGAAAGAGTTAGTGCTGCAAAGGGTTCTGGCTTGGTGTGGATTCACAGTGTGGCGTATATTTCTAACGGTGCTAAAGTTTTTTATTCGGCTACCCTCAGTGTAACCTGTATCGCTGTTGATGAAGTATGTGTTGCATTCTAATGTGTGTGAGTGCAGAAGCCGCACATGTTATGTGACTGGGCTAGCACTCGGCTGGCTGGCTGGCTGGCTGGCAGGAAGACTCCCGGGAGGATTGGCGGGCCAGCTTTAGTGTTAATTTGATATCGCCTCAAGGGCCAAGTGAAATTACACGGCGGGCCAAAGTTTGACACCCATGCTTTAGAGGATTATTCTACTAAGGGAAAAAGTGCACGTGTCCATCACTAGCACTCCAGAGAGTGGGGGCATTTTCCCCCAGGACATTGAGGAACTTAAGGGATAGCAGCAGTTGGATTTTAGGAGAGATAATAAAGACATTAGCAACATCTGGTAGGAAGCCCCCACAGATAGGAGTAGAGGAATTGTGATGATCTGTCACTTAATTTCTGTCTGTTTCCTTGTTTTTGTATTCACTTCCTGTCAGTGCTCTTGTTTTGTTTCCACTTCCTGCTTGTCCCGCTGAGCACTGTTTGTTCCCTCACCTGCTGTTGATTGGCAGCCGGTCCACACCTGCTGCCAATCAGCATGTCTTTATTTATGCCCGTCTCGAGCGCGCCTCAGTGCTCGAGAATTGACTTATGTTGTGAACTCTTACATGCAAGACTGCTCTATTTCTGTTTTGAGTAAATTAAACTCATCTCACCTGCTCTCCGTTCTCCTGGTTCCTGCATCTTGGGGTCACTAATCCGGCAGCCATGCGAGTTTCTGACAGGAATAATGTCAAGGAAAGATTGATTGTCCAGACTGACCGGCACCAAGGCTAGAACCACAAAGAGTAAGGGTCTTTATGTAAAAAGGTATTTAAGGATCAGAAGAGATTCGGCCCACTATGTCTCCTGGAAACTGCAGCTCCAGTGTGAGGCTCGCTGAAACAAATAAAGCTTTTTGTTCGACGATTTCTCGTTGGCGTCTTCTTGGCTCATCACCCATCACATGACCATCAAATATACAACACTAGCATTAGAAACTTACCAATGACAATGTTTTAAGAAGTTACGATCCCTGGTATCAGTGTTGTCGCCCACAAACAAATCAGATGTGTATGGATTGTCCTGGCTAGCATTAGCTTCGTAGTTTGCCTGTAGACTTTGTTTCAACATTGTTTAGTTTGGAAGGGAGAGGTTGAGTTAAGGTCGTGCAGAGAGAGAGTATGAACAACCAAACAAGGCGCCATGTTGAGTACCAAGAACAGGTGCACGGAAGCATGCATTTGCAGTCATTCTGACAACGTTTTCCTGTCAAAATTAAACAAAATACTAAGCCTAAATATACTTCTAAACATACTCCAGCTTATAAACTTACAAGTGTATGTGTGCATCTATATATCGTTATCTCTCCTATCTCTCTCAGACGGTCTTTAACAGCGGCACATACATACACATAAGTAACACATAATAAATACACATAAATACAAACCCCGTTTCCATATGAGTTGGGAAATTGTGTTAGATGTAAATATAAACTGAATACAATGATTTGCGAATCATTTTCAACCCATATTCAGTTGAATATGCTACAAAGACAACATATTTGATGTTCAAACTGATAAACATTTTTTTTTTCCAAATAATCATTAACTTTAGAATTTGATGCCAGCAACACATGACAAAGAAGTTGGGAAAGGTGGCAATAAATACTGATAAAGTTGAGGAATGCTCATCAAACACTTATTTGGAACATCCCACAGGTGAACAGGCAAATTGGGAACAGGTGGGTGCCATGATTGGGTATAAAAGTAGATTCCATGAAATGCTCAGTCATTCACAAACAAGGATGGGGCGAGGTTCACCACTTTGTCAACAAATGCGTGAGCAAATTGTTGAACAGTTTAAGAAAAACCTTTCTCAACCAGCTATTGCAAGGAATTTAGGGATTTCACCATCTACGCTCCGTAATATCATCAAAGGGTTCAGAGAATCTGGAGAAATCACTGCACGCAAGCAGCTAAGCCCGTGACCTTCGATCCCTCAGGCTGTACTGCATCAACAAGCGACATCAGTGTGTAAAGGATATCACCACATGGGCTCAGGAACACTTCAGAAACCCACTGTCAGTACCTACAGTTGGTCGCTACATCTGTAAGTGCAAGTTAAAACTCTCCTATGCAAGGCGAAAACCGTTTATCAACAACACCCAGAAACGCCGTCGGCTTCGCTGGGCCTGAGCTCATCTAAGATGGACTGATACAAAGTGGAAAAGTTGTTCTGTGGTCTGACGAGTCCACATTTCGAATTGTTTTTGGAAACTGTGGACGTTGTGTCCTCCGGACCAAAGAGGAAAAGAACCATCCGGATTGTTACAGGCGCAACGTTGAAAAGGCAGCATCTGTGATGGTATGGGGGTGTATTAGTGCCCAAGACATGGGTAACTTACACATCTGTGAAGGCGCCATTAATGCTGAAAGGTACATACAGGTTTTGGAGCAACATATGTTGCCATCCAAGCAACGTTACCATGGACGCCCCTGCTTATTTCAACAAGACAATGCCGAGCCACGTGTTACATCAACGTGGCTTCATAGTAAAAGAGTGCGGGTACTAGACAGGCCTGCCTGTAGTTCAGACCTGTCTCCCATTGAAAATGTGTGGCGCATTATGAAGCCTAAAATACCACAACGGAGACCCCCGGACTGTTGAACAACTTAAGCTGTACATCAAGCAAGAATGGGAAAGAATTCCACTTGAGAAGCTTAAAAAATGTGTCTCCTCAGTTCCCAAACGTTTACTGAGTGTTGTTAAAAGGAAAGGGCATGTAACACAGTGGTGAACATGCCCTTTCCCAACTACTTTGGCACGTGTTGCAGCCATGAAATTCTAAGTTAATTATTATTTGCAAAAAAAAAAAAAAAGTTTATGAGTTTGAACATCAAATATGTTGTCTTTGTAGTGCATTCAACTGAATATGGGTTGAAAATGATTTGCAAATCATTGTATTCTGTTTATATTTACATATAACACAATTTCCCAACTCATATGGAAACGGGGTTTGTATATACACATACACATGTGTATACATACATACACTATATTGCCAAAAGTATTTTTCCACCCATCCAAATGATGAGAATCAGGTGCCCTAATCACTTGGCCCGATGTATAAAATCAAGCACTGTTTCACAAATGTTTCTACCAACATTTGTGAAAGAATGGGCCGCGCTCAGTGATTTCCAACATGGAACTGCAATAGGATGCCACCTGTGCAACAAATCCAGTTGTGAAATTTACTCACTCCTAAATATTCCAAAGTCAACTTTATTAAAAGAAAAGTGAAGAGTTTGGGAACAACAGCAAGTCAGCCACGAAGTGGTAGGCCATGTAAACTGACAGAGAGGGTTCAGCGCATAGTGCAAAGACTTTCTGCACAGTCAGTTGCTACAGAGCTCCAAACTTCATGTGACCTTTCAATTAGCCCACATACAGTACGCAGAGAGCTTCATGGAATGGGTTTCCATGGCCGAGCAGCTGCATCTAAGCCATACATCACCAAGTCCAATGCAAAGTGTGGGATGCAGTGGTGTAAAGCACGTCGCCACTGGACTCTACAGCAGTTGAGACGCCTTCTCTGGAGTGATGAGTCACGCTTTTTTATCTGGCAATCTGATGGACAAGTCTGGATTTGGAGGTTGCCAGGAGAATGCTACATTTCAGACTGCATTGTGCCGAGTGTGGAAATTTGGTGGAGGAGGAATTATGGTGTGGGGTTGTTTTTTCAGGAGTTGGGCTTGGCCCCTTGGTTCCAGTGAAAGGAACTTTGAATGCTCCAGGATACCAAAACATTTTGGACAATTCCATGGGATGGCACTTCAAGTTCATATGTGAGTAAAGGCAGGTGGCCAAATACTTTTGGCAATATAGTGTATGCGTATATATAAATACATACAGTATGTGAATATATATATATATATATATATATATATATATATATATATATATATGTGTGTGTGTGTATACGTATGTGTGTATATATATATATATATATATATATATATGTTTGTATATATATGTGTGTGTATATATATATGTGTGTATATATGTACGGTATATGTAAATATATGTGTGTATCTATATACCTGTTTGTGTATATATATATATTACAATATATATTATACATTGGCGGGCCGGGCGTTTCCCACCTAGGCCTTCAGTGATGTCCGACTTCAACGATTACCTCTCAAAATACCACAATTGATGTCACCACATGACCATTGCTGGAGAAATACTATACAGAAACTCATTTACGCACTACTTCGTATTGAATCACTCAACAGTGTACAAAATGGGTTCTTTTCTGGCTCATTTAAACATCAATTAAAAGACATCAGCAATTAAAACATATCTTATCTAGTATTGCCAAAATTAAAATGGCAAAAAACATTAAAAAGTGAAAACATTTAATATTTGAACTCACAATTTGTAGCAGCTATTCGACACCGCAGAAGCCAGTCGTGCCCCTCGTCGCCGGCTGATTTGAGTTTCCCCATTTCATCGCCAGAACAGCTGAGCTAGCTTCCAGGGTTGGCCGACATCGTCTCACAAGATGTAGTTTCTCTTTAAATATCCTTCTTGAAAATGACCTTGCAAATATATATCTGCCACCTAATCAACGTTTTGTTCTCCTTCTCTGCTATCTTGGTATGGCTACGGCGCAACACTTCCTGCTTCCTGCTAAATTGAAACTTGTGATTGGATACTCACTTTGGAATGACAAGTGAGTATCCAATCACAGTCTTGTTAACATCAGGCTACTTGGATAGGCTACTGTCAACAACTTGTGATCTGATTGGCTATCGGAACTGTCTGTCAACTCTATGTTTTCTCAAATTCATCTGCTAACGGTCCCAGTGAGTATCCAATCACAGGACATGTAAATGTCACATTCAAAGTGAGGCCATCTTGAAGGCCTTACTGACAACAACTCGTGATCTGATTGGCTATCGCAACTGTCTATCAACTGTATGTGTCCGTTCACTTACAGTGCACAGACGCCCGCATTGATGATTCTGAAGGCCTCGGGCAGATTTCGTACAGCATGGCAACATAAGCTAGCTGAATTCTGATTGGATACAAACTAAAACTAATAACAACACTGGAAGGAGCATAATATGACATGAAGGGAATATGAATACTTTTAGATATTTAGGGAAAGTAAATTGAAAAATAATTGCATATTTAATTATGATCATGATTTCTGGTTATGTTAGGCCAACGGAGAATACCTTGTTGGCCCAGATGGCACACCACTGGTATCATATATATATATATATATATATATATATATATATATATATATACATATAGATGAATGCCGATAAATGCGTTAAAATGTAATATAGGAAATTATCGGTATCGTTTTTTTATTATCGGTATTGTTTTTTTTGTTTTTTTTATTAAATCAACATAAAAAACACAAGATACACTTACAATTAGTGCACCAACCCAAAAAACCTCCCTCCCCCATTTACACTCATTCACACAAAAGTGTTGTTTCTTTCTATTATTAATATTCTGGTTCCTACATTATATATCAATATATATCAATACAGTCTGCAAGGGATACAGTCCGTAAGCACACATGATTGTGCGTGCTGCTGGTCCACTAATAGTACCAACCTTTAACAGTTAATTTGACTAATTTTCATTAAGTACTAGTTTCTATGTAACTGTTTTTATATTGTTTTACTTTCTTTTTTATTCAAGAAAATGTTTTAAATTTATTTAGCTTATTTTATTAATTTATTTATAAAAGTACCTTATCTTAACCATACCTGGTTGTCCAAATTAGGCATAATAATGTCTTAATTCCACGACTGTATATATCGGTTGATATCGGTATCGGTAATTAAAGAGTTGGACAATATCGGAATATCGGATATCGGCAAAAAGCCATTATCGGACATCCCTATATATATATATATATATATATATATATACATATATGTCACGTGTGGTGCGCATGGTGATGCGGGGGTTTGTTCTCCCAAGATGCAAGGGACGAATCCGGACAGGACTTGCAGGTAATAACTTGATTTAATAATAAAATAACACAAAACTGGTACAAAACAGAAAACAAACCGACAGGAAGAGGTGCCGAACGCACTGGAAGCTAAGGCTAACACTTAGCACAAACTATTGAACTTAGCTGAGTCTAGGAAACAAGAACGAACTTACGTGGCAGTCGCGTGATGCAAAAACAAAGAAAGCAGAACGAGTGATGAACAAAGGTGGGCTTAAATAGCGTCTGTGATTACAACAGGTGCGCGTCAGAAACACAAGCGGCAGGTGGAATTAATATGTAACTATGGTAACCAACTCAAAGGTGCACAGACAGGAACAAAATGAGTCCAAGACTAACAGAAAACCCAAACAGAAATATGATCCGGGCAGCGGATCATAACACACACATATATATATATATATATAACATAACACACACACATATGTATATATATATATATATATATATATATATATATATATATATATATATATATATATATATATATATATATATATATATATATATATATATATATATATATATATATATATATGTGTGTGTGTGTGTGTGTGTGTTATGATCCGCTGCCCGGATCATATTTCTGTTTGGGTTTTCTGTTAGTCTTGGACTAATATATATATATATGTATATATATATATATATATATATATATATATTAAAAATATGTGTGTATATATATATATATATATATATGTGTGTGTGTGTGTGTGTGTTATGATCCGCTGCCCGGATCATATTTCTGTTTGGGTTTTCTGCTAGTCTTGGACTAATATATATATATATGTATATATATATATATATATATATATATATATATATATATATATATATATATATATATATATAAAAAATATGTATATATATATATGTATATATATATATATATATATAGATATTTTATATATATATTATTTATATATATTTATTTATTTATTTATATATGCACCTTATTGCTTTTTTTATCCTGCACTACCATGAGCTTATGTAACGAAATTTCGTTCTTATCTGTGCTGTAAAGTTCAAATTTGAATGACAATAAAAAGGAAGTCTAGGTCTAAGTCTAATATATATATATATATATAGACACAAATAATATATGTGCAACTATACACCAGAGCCCATGCAAACAGAGTTTGCATGGGCAAACTCTGTGACAAGTGACAAAACAAGTAAGAGGGAGAGTTGGTGGCAGTTAAGTGTGGAACACTAATAAAAATATACAGTAAAAAAAAAAAGAAGATATTTCCTTATGGGAGAAAGAGCCTTACAGGACTGGATTAGACCCAGATTGAAAATGTGTCTGTTTCAGTAAAAAAATGTTTGTGTCCGCATTTTTCTAGAGCTGTTTAAAAAAAAAAAAACAGCATAATGTTTAATAAATACACTATTGCAGTACTGCTTTCAAGCCACTAGAGGCTCCTCTACCCCATTTAAACTCCAGTATGCTGCTCATCACCAAACAAATCACATACTTTATTGATTGTACATTGTTTTTTTCCTGTTACAGAATTGCCATAATTTACACACAACATTTGAATAAAATACTCCTAATGTATGCTTTATTATTATTTCTTGAAGGTATAGAAACAAGAACCTTGTTTGATATGATATGCTGTTAAATTGGGTGTTTTATGCAGTCCCAGTGATGTCAGCATGCTTTACGAGACAGGGTAACGAGTGCTTTGCCATGCACTGGCTTGTAGAGGAGGCTGAAACTGGACGGGGTCAGGACGCCTTTGCCCTGCGCGTCCACCTTTCCCATCAGCACGTAGTTTTGACCTGATGACGACACGTGTGACTAAAAACGTTGCTCCACAAATGAGGCGAGGCTACGGTTGCCGTCTTACCTTTGGTCAGCCCGGGGCATCTCTTGCAGGTTGAGGTGAGTTTGACGGTAGCGGCCGGTCCTGGTTTGGGGATTTTCAGTTTCCCGGTCTTATAGGCCTTGATGATGGCCACCTCCACCGTGGCAGAACCTCTCAAACCAGGGGTCACAGCTGTAATCTTGCCCGTAATGACTAAAAAGAAGAAAAACAACACAGTTGGTATCACGTTTTGGTCGTGATTAAGGTTCCTCATAAACTGCTTCATGGACTTGAAGGAACATCACATGTTTACACTTGCACAATTCCACATGTTTGAAAAGAAGTCTGAAGAAGCAGAGCTTATTAAATCCTACCCCTACAATTAATAATTTCCTGTGTTTAAATGTTGCCATTTTGTAATCAGGAAAATTAAAAACAAGATTACACTGTAAAAAAAAAAAATTCTGTAAAAAAAAGGTCATCTACTGGCAGCTACGGCTGCCAAACGAAAACCATACAATTTAAGTAAAACATTGTAAACCAAATAATGATCAAAAATATTACATTTACAGAAATTTTCATGAAACGTTTTGCGGAAAAATATCGTAATTTTACAGATTTTGACTAAATTATTAAGATCAACCACCTTTAATAAAGTGACGATGCAAACAGATCTGCAGAAAAATACCTGTATTGGGACACTTAGGACTAACACTAGACAAAAGTATTGGGACACTTAAGACTAACACCAGCGTGACCCCACTATGCAGAGAAGGTAGGTAATGTGCGGGTAAAGACATGTTGTATGGGTGAAAGAAAGAAGCACCAGTGTGACCCCAGGATGCAGGGAAGGTAGGTAATGTGCAGGAAACACCAGCAAAAGTCGGTCCCGTCCAACGCTGCTTGCAGCTTTAATTCTACAGAGTTTTTCCAAATCATTACGATCAAACACCTTTAATGAAGTGACAATGCTGGCAGCGCCACAGAAAAATATAATTATTTTACAGATTTTTTCTGAATTGTTTAGATCAACCACCTTTAATAAAGTGACGATGCAAACAGTCCTGCAGAAAAACACCTTAGATTGTTAGTATGGACATAGACTTTTATATAACAAGCTACATATTTAATGAAAGATAATTACTGTAATTAGGGACCGCAATGTCCCATTGGGACAGAGGACCCTATTGTAATTGTAAGGTTTTATTATTATTATTCCGCCGCCTCTTTGAGCTGTAATTTGACCCCCTTAACATGCTTCAAAACTCACCATATTTGACACACACATCAGGACTGGCGAAAATTGCGATCTAATCAAAATACCTAGCCCCAAAACTCAAAATTGCGCTAGCGCCCCCTAGGAAGAAAACACAGACAAAACTGCCTGTAACTCCCACTAGGAATGTCATAGAGACATGAAACAAAAACCTCTATGTAGGTCTCACTTAGACTTAGATTTCATACACTGACACCCTTCAGTAAAAAACAACAGGAAGTTTGCAATTCCCCTTTCAAAACAAAGGTTTTGTAAAAACAGTCACTTTTGCATCTTTGAGTTGTAATTTGACCCCCTTAACATGCTTCAAAAATCACCAAACTGGACACACACATCAGGACTGGCAAAAATTGCGATTTAATAAAAAAAACCAACCCCAAAACTCAAAATTGCGCTCAAGCGCCCCCTAGGAAGAAAACCCAGACACAACTGCTCCTAGGAAGAAAACTCAGACAAAACTGCCTGTAACTTCCAGTAGGAATGTCGTAGATACATGAAACAAAAACCTCTATGTAGATCTCAGATAGACCTACATTTCATTCATTAACAACTCCCAGCAAAAATCAACAGGAAGTTTGCAATTCCCCCTTCAAAATAAAAGTTGGGTCAAAACAGTCTCCTTTTTTTTAAAACATTAACTCCTCTGAGCGCGTTTGTCGTGTCGGCTTCAAACTAGCACAGGAGAGAGATTGAACCTTTCGGATTAAAAGTTGACGAAAGAGTTTTAATTACTGCTCCGGTTTGGATTTTATGTGCCGTCAAAGTCAGTCCCGTCCATCGCTGCTTGCAGCTTTAATTTTACATGAATTTGAAAGTAATTTAAGAAAACAGAAAAGGCTATGTATAATTAATTTGGTATTTTTCTGTAAAAAAAATTGAAATATACATAGTTTGTCAATACTGACACATTACTTAAAATAACAGGCAAATTGTTAATTTACAGATAATGTCTTCAATTCTACAGTTTTATAAACTATTTTAAAAAAATAGAAAAATTAAAGTAGAAATTTAGAGTAAATTAACTATAAAAATAGGATTTTTTTTTTTACAGTGAAAACCCAAAACCAGTGAAGTTGGCACGTTGTGTTAATGGTACATAAAAACAGAATACAATGATTTGCAAATCCTTTTCAACCTATATTCAATTGCATATACTGCAATGACAAGATATTTAATGTTCGAAGTGGCACATTTTGAGGTAATTTCTTTGTCTTTTAGAATTCAGCAGTGTTCAACCACATGCCCAGCGAAAAACTGGCCTCGGTCTTCTCCTCCTGCTTCTTCCAGACTGAGGGACAAACGCCACAGAAAATTTGCGTGGTCCACGACCTCATCGACAACTATGTGACACTCTTTGGTGTGAGTCCAAAAGGAGTGACAAAGAACCTATGGCTACACTTTGTAGACAGTACTCTTATAGAAAAACACCATTTTTTTTTTTTTTGCAAATAGTCATTAACTTAGAATTTAATGGCAGCAACACATTGCAAAAAAGTTGGCACAGGGGCATTTTTACCACTGTGTTACATGGCCTTTCCTGTTAACAACACTCAGTAAACGTTTGGGAACTGAGGAGACCCATTTTTGAAGCTTTTCAGGTGGAATTATTTCCCATTCTTGCTTGATGTACAGCTTAAGTTCTGAGAGGACATGACGTCCACAGTTTCCAAAAACAATTTGAAATGTGGACTCGTCAGACCACAGAACACTTTTACACTTTGCATCAGTCCATCTTAGAGCCCGGCCCCAGTGAAGCCGGCAGCTTTTCTGGGTGTTGTTGATAAATGGCTTTCGCTTTGCATAGTAGAGTTTTAACTTGCACATATAGATGTAAAGACCAACTGTAGTTACTGACAGTGGTTTTCTGAAGTGTTCCTTAGCCCATGTGGTGATATCCTTTACACACTGATGTCGCTCTTTGATGCAGTACCGCCTGAGGGATCGAAGGTCTGTAATATCATCGCTTACGTGCAGTGATTTCTGCAGATTCTCTGAAACTTTTGATGGTATTACGGACCGTAGATGGTGAAATCCCTAAATTCCTTGCAATAGCTCATTGAGAAATGTTGTTCTTAAACTGTTCAACAATTTTCTCACACATTTGTTCACAAAGTGGTGACCCTCGCCCCATCCTTGTTTGTGAATGACTGAGCATTCCATGGAAGCTGCTTTTATACCCAATCATGGCACCCACCTGTTCCCAATTAGCCTGTTCACCTGTGGGATGTTCCAAATAAGTGTTTGATGAGCATTCCTCAAATTTCTCAGTCTTTTTTGCCACTTGTGCCAGCTTTTTGGAAACATGTTGCAGGCATCAAATTCCAAATGAGCTAATATTTACCAAAAATAACAAAGTTTTCCAGTTTGAACGTTAAGTATCTTGTCTTTGCAGTCTATTCAATTGAATATAAGTTGAAAATGATTTGCAAATCATTGTATTATGTTTTTATTTACGATTTAGACAACGTGCCAACTTCACTGGTTTTGGGGTTTGTAATATATGACATACAGTAGGCTCATAACGTGCAACTCAAGACATTTCAAGCCTTCTTTTGCTATTTTGATGATTATACTTACAGCTAATGAAAACCTTAAATTGAAAAACTGTAAGCCATAAACATCAGAATTATGATAAACTAAGGCTTGACATATGTCACTTTGCATGTAATGAGTTGGTTGCATTAGTTTCACATTTGAAGTTGAATTGCTGAAATGAAAAAAACTTTTTTTTACAATATTCAAATTGTTTGACTTTCACCTTTAATTGCTTGTCATCCAGACTTTTCCAATCAAGTTAGCCATCAATTTGTTCTTAAATATATATAATAATCAAATGCATAGGCAATTGTGTAATAATATGAGTCTAATATACATTATTGGTCATTAATTAACATTACAAGCAGCCTCCTGAGGGCAGCCATAAGTGGTCCTCAGTGAAAACAAGTTTGATACTTGTGCAAGAATGATAAATAAAGATAATGATGATTATGAAATTGCTGTATCTCATGTTGATGACAATGATTACTGTAGCCTCGACAGCCAATCAGCAGTAGGCAAAAAATGAAAGCACTCAGTCATTGGCTATATTCAAACCTCATGTCAACATTGTAATGTTCTATTGCATCCACAAATACAAGTTGAATGTCCATCCATCCATTTTCTACCTTGCTTGTCCCTTTTGGGGTCGCGGGGGGTGCTGGAGCCTATCGTTTGTTTTTTTATGTTACAGGGCATGGTAACATTCTAACAACAAAAACAACACCTTTCAACTCCTTCCTCTGTACTTGCCTTAACATGCTGTACATGGAAAAACACGTCATACCTGCTGATGATATTACACTAGTTTTAGCACGTTTCATTACAAACTGTATGCTGTACTACTATTATGCTGCACATCAGTGTTCGCCAACCTTTTCCAGCCCAAGATCCCTGCTCCCAGCCAAAAACCAAAGCAAGATCTACCCCTGCGTCAACTATGATATACTCAACTATGATATACATATACAGTACAGGCCAAAAGTTTGGACACACCTTCTCCTCATTCAATGCATTTCCTTTATTTTCATGACTATTTACATTGTCGATTGTCTCTGAAGGCATCAAAACTATGAATGAACACATGTGGAGAAATGTACTGTAAAAAAGGTGAAATAACTGACAACATAATTTATATTATAGTTTCTTCAAAATAGCCACTCTTTGCTCTGATTACTGCTTTGCACACTCTTGGCATTCTCTCGATGAGCTTCAAGCACACCTGTGAAGTAAAAATAATTTCAGGTGACTACCTTTTGAAGCTCATGGAGAGAATGCCAAGAGTGTGTGAAAAAGTAATCAGAGCAAAGGGTGGCTATTTTGAAGAAACTAGAATATAAAACATGTTTTCAGTTATTTCACCTTTTTTTGTGAAGTACATAACTCCACATGTGTTTATATATACCTGTATATATATATATATATATGTATATATATTTACATATATATATACTGTATGTATATATATATATATATATATATATATATATATATATATATATATATATATAGCGCTTATTCCCTTCGGGGTCGCGGGGAGCGCTGGAGCCTATCTCAGCTACAATCGGGCGGAAGGCGGGGTACATCCATCCATCCATTTTCTACCGCTTATTCCCTTTTGGGGTCGCGGGGGGCGCTGGAGCCTATCTCAGCTACAATCGGGCGGAAGGCGGGGTACACCCTGGACAAGTCGCCACCTCATTTTTTAAGACAAAGCTTTTTGTCGTTATTTTTGGCTGATTTCATTTCATTTCGACTTTTTCACATTGGGTTTTTTGCTGGGTTTTTTTTTTTCAATTTTTGCCAGTGTTTAGTTTTTGTTTTTTGTAATGCAAGATGGCCCCTGTGACGCCCTTTTGGCACCCCTGTTGTAGAAGCTAATTGTTTATGGCCACTATAGCCTTAGTACCGTAGTACTGTATATCTGTTCATCCTATGGTCACATACTGTATGAGACGCGAGTCACATGGCTGTCTTACGTCAGCGCTGGAAATAGTATATTTAACCTGTGTGATAAAAAGGGGATCAACGGGGAAGTCCTTCTTTTGCTCCGCCATGCACATTAAATCAACACAAAATCTGAACTTTGGAGCAATGTTCACCGACTGTAGTATTTGGCTTGTGAGCTTCCTGTCGCAGGTGAGCGATGATGGTCGTACTCGTGGTTAAGGCTAGAGTTCTTTGATGTTGGATGCTAGAAAATGTCCGATTTGTTGCATTAGTCAGCCCTTATGCATTGTTGCAGGTCAATGATTTGTGAGACAAGCGGGTGTAGAGCTCGGCCGTTTGGGGGCGTGGGCCTGCGGTATTGAAAGCCACAGGTTGAGAGGCAGAAAGTTAGAGGCGTGCGGGCGTGTTCAGGGGTCAAATGCTTGCCTGTTTGCGGGTCTGTTGGTCATTCTCCGGGTGGGGTTGTGATTTTTTTTTCCTAATATTTTAATATTAGGGTCCGAAGGATCGACAAATTGGCAACCCCTGCTCTACGTGCTATGCTTTTTTTTTTTTTTATTGATTTGTTAAAAGTGTCTTGCGTGGATGAGATGGGTTTTCTGTTGAAAAAATTCCGAGACAAAATGTGAAAATCGTCAGGTTTAAAAAAAAAAAAATGTAATTCTCTGTAAATCAAATCAGCGACTATGAGAGAGACTGAATGCCAAATTGTGAATAGGCGGCGTGTAGCTGTAAAAAATATGCTTTGTCAGCTACAATTCTACTCAGTGGTCTAGTGGTTAGAGTGTCCGCCCTGAGATCGGTAGGTTGTGAGTTCAAACCCCGGCAGAGTCATAACAAAGACTATAAAAATGGTACCCATTGCCTCCCTGCTTGGCACTCAGCATCAAGGGTTGGAATTGGGGGTAAAATCACCAAAATGATTCCCGGGCACGGCACCGCTGCTGCCCACTGCTCCCCTCACCTCCCAGGGGGTGAACAAGGAGATGGGTCAAATGCAGAGGACAAATTTCACCACACCTAGTGTGTGTGTGACTATCATTGGTACTTTAACTTAACTTAACACAGGTTACCATCATGTGAACATGACTGTGTGTAAAAGTGTTCATCATCAGGGTTCAAAGTGGCTCACCAAAGTCGTTAGGACAGAAGCTGGACTGCAGAGTTCCTGTCCTTTTGCAGGCTTGTGTGCATGCGGGGTTCAGTGGCAAAGCTGCAAAAAAATACAGCCAAATAAATTTCTTATGCCAACAACTTACTGAGAAGTTTAGTCGGACTCACGTTTTTTGATGACAGCAGGCTTCTTGCTGACTCCTGGTTTAGTCACTTTAGGTTTGATAGTTGGTTTAGCTTTGCTTTTAATGGTCGGTTTGGCCGGTTTGACGACTGGTTTGACCGCTGGTTTGAGACTGGGTTTTGTCTTGGGTGAATGTTTACGTGTCGGTTTGGCACCGGGCTTGACAAGCTTGGGCTTGGGTGTCGGTTTAGCTCCTGGTTTGGGAACAAGCTTCTTCACAGGCGCTTTGGGCGTAGGTCTGACCGTTTTCGAGGGCTTGGCTGTAGGCTTCCGTGGCGGGGGCTTCAGCGGAATCTTTACCACAGGTTTTTTCACTCTAGGTTTCGGGGTGACTTTAGGCTGGACGGCAGGCTTTGGTTTGGGTGTGGTTTTGACAGGTTTGTTCGGCCTTGCAACAGGTTTACGCGTTATGGTGGTGGTGACCTCAGATCGATGGATGAAGTCGCCCCCGGCGGTGGGAGTCCTGGAGCCACGAGGCACACTGTTGTAGTACGCCATGAAGCCATCTGACGTGACGCTGAGGTCGGAAACAAACTGGACCAGCAGCTGATTCCCGCTGGTCACCACAGTTCTGTGGAAGACACTTGGAGATGATCGCCTGTTTTAGGACACATCCCCATTATTATCTCACCCTGGTATCCTGTCACCACAGAACTTCCCAATCCTCCTCGAGTCGTCCCTCTCACCGCCGTTGAAGAGCGCCACGTAGTCATAGCGACAGTATGTGTCCGGTTCCAGATCCAGCTTCTCGAACTTCATTTCGATCACCTGCAGGAAAGATGCAACACAACATTTTTTTTTAAAGATTTTAAATATTCTTTATTGTATAAGTCATATCATATATTACATGGTTCATGTTCAGCTAGCTACGTTGTTTTTTATGTTTCTTTTTACTTTTTAACTTTTCTTTTTTTTTTAAATATAAGTAATATATAGCGATGCTCCCAGGGCAAAAGTACAATTTCAATGTTAAGGTGCATTTATAGGAAAAAGGAAAAAAAGTAGGGATGTCCGATAATGGCTTTTTGCCGATATCCGATATTCCGATATTGTCCAACTCTTTAATTACCGATACCGATATCAACCGATACCGATATATACAGTCGTGGAATTAACACATTATTATGCCTAATTTGGACAACCAGGTATGGTGAAGATAAGGTCCTTTTTAAAAAATAAAAAAAAAATAAGATAAATAAATTAAAAACATTTTCTTGAATAAAAAAGAAAGCAAAACAATATAAAAACAGTTACATAGAAACTAGTAATTAATGAAAATGAGTAAAATTAACTGTTAAAGGTTAGTACTATTAGTGGACCAGCAGCACGCACAAGCATGTGGGCTTACGGACTGTATCCCTTGCAGACTGTATTGATATATATTGATATATAATGTAGGAACCAGAATATTAATAACAGAAAGAAACCCTAACCCTTTTGTGGGGGAGGGAAGTTTTTTGGGTTGGTGCACTAATTGTAAGTGTATCTTGTGTTTTTTATGTTGATTTAATAAAAAATAAATAAATAAATAAAAAATAAAAAAACGATACTGATAATAAAGAAAACTATACCGATAATTTTCGATATTATATTTTAAAGCATTTATCGGCCGATATTATCGGACATCTCTAAAAAAAAAAAAGGTCATCAGTAAAATCCTTTATTTCCCTTTTAGTTTCCTGAAAAGAGGCATTGAGGTCAGACAGTGTTTAATTCTATTACTTGATTCATCAAACAAATTATACGATAGATTACTCGATTACTAAAATAACCGATAGCTGCAGCCCTAATATTGTCAAATGATGTGTGACAAAACAAAATTCAAGCACGAATATGGTTCTACCGCCTTGCTAGCTGACCCATGTCAATAGTAGGATACAATTGTGACACTCTCTGTCTTTCCACCCTTCAAAGGGGTCAGGAAAAACTTTTAAAAACCAGCAGTTTAGAGATAGACAGATAAAACAAAGATACACTATTTGATATTACATAATTTCCAGAGGTAGACTTATTAGCACAGTGGTTAGGAATCACTGCAGTAAATTAAAAAAAATGGCTGCAGGCAATACAGAGAGGCACATTTACCCACACTCTCGGCCTCGCTTCCTTATTCCTCAATCTCTTGGCACACAGGAGTGTGCACTCATAATGAGCGCTTTCATTTCAGCGAGGGCATTTCCTTGTAATGGGCCCCCTTTTAAGGAGTTTTTTTTCCCTGCCTCCTCCAAAGCAACATAACTATCGTTTCTGGCTCGCATCAGAACTGGATGCTTCATAGCTGGATAGGACTAAGCTACAAACCCCGTTTCCATATGAGTTGGGGAATTGTGTTAGATGTAAATAGAAACGGAATACAATGATTTGCAAATCATTTTCAACCCATATTCAGTTGAATATGCTACAAAGACAACATATTTGATGTTCAAACTGATAAACTTTTTTTTTTTTGCAAATAATCATTAACTTTAGAATTTGATGCCAGCAACACGTGACAAAGAAGTTGGGAAAGGTGGCAATAAATACTGATAAAGTTGAGGAATGCTCATCAAACACTTATTTGGAACATCCCACAGGTGAACAGCCAAATCGGGAACAGGTGGGTGCCATGATTGGGTATAAAAGTAGATTCCATGAAATGCTCAGTCATTCACAAACAAGGATGGGGCGAGGTTCACCACTTTGTCAACAAATGCGTGAGCAAATTGTTTAACAGTTTAAGAAAAACCTTTCTCAACCAGCTATTGCAAGGAATTTAGGGATTTCACCATCTACGTTTTGTAATATCATCAAAGGGTTCAGAGAATCTGGAGAAATCACTGCACGTAAGCAGCTAAGCCCGTGACCTTCGTTTCCTCAGGCTGTACTGCATCAACAAGCGACATCAGTGTGTAAAGGATATCACCACATGGGCTCAGGAACACTTCAGAAACCCACCGTCAGTACCTACAGTTGGTCGCTACATCTGTAAGTGCAAGTTAAAACTCTCCTATGCAAGGCGAAAACCGTTTATCAACAACACCCAGAAACGCCGTCGGCTTCGCTGGGCCTGAGGTCATCTAAGATGGACTGATACAAAGTGGAAAAGTGTTCTGTGGTCTGACAAGTCCACATTTCAAATTGTTTTTGGAAACTGTGGACGTCGTGTCCTCCGGACCAAAGAGGAAAAGAACCATCCGAATTGTTATAGGCGCAAAGTGTAAAAGCCAGCATCTGTGATGGTATGGGGGTGTATTAGTGCCCAAGACATGGGTAACTTACACATCTGTGAAGGCGCCATTAATGCTGAAAGGTACATACAGGTTTTGGAGCAACATATATTGCCATCCAAGCAACGTTACCATGGACGCCCCTGCTTATTTCAGCAAGACAATGCCAAGCCACGTGTTACATCAACGTGGCCTCATAGTTAAAGAGTGCGGGTACTAGACTGGCCTGCCTGTAGTCCAGACCTGTCTCCCATTGAAAATGTGTGGCGCATTATGAAGCCTAAAATAGCACAACGGAGACCCCCGGACTGTTGAACAACTTAAGCTGTACATCAAGCAAGAATGGGAAAGAATTCCACCTGAGAAGCTTAAAAAATGTGTCTCCTCAGTTCCCAAACGTTTACTGAGTGTTGTTAAAAGGAAAGGCCATGTAACACAGTGGTGAACATGCCCTTTCCCAACTACTTTGGCACATGTTGCAGCCATGAAATTCTAAGTTAAATATTATTTGCAAAAAAAACAAAAAAAGTTTATGAGTTTGAACATCAGATATCTTGTCTTTGTACTGCATTCAACTGAATATGGATTGAAAAGGATTTGCAAATCATTGTATTCCGTTTATATTTACATCTAACACAATTTTCCAACTCATATGGAAACGGGGTTTGTAAATGTCTCATGCTCACATTGCCTGGCTCCACTGAGATGAACCAGGAGCAGCTGATGCCTGCTGGGTAGTTGGAGTTGGGCCAGTTAGGCGTCTGGACGGAACCCTGGGATTTGGTCAAGCGCCCTCCGCAGAACTGATTCTCTGCAGAAAGAAAGGAAAAAAGCGTCGGAACACCCCGAACCACCAATAAGATAGGGGCGGGAGGTTATACTTGACATGGCCGCACCTTCCACGTGCGGCTTCCCGGCCCTGTAGTAGGCCAGAAAGCCTCTCCCCGCCGTGGCCTCATCCGACACCATGTCCAGCATCATGGTGTTGGAGGTGGAGATGAGCGCTCCGGGACGAAACGTGCCGCAGAAGCGGCCCAACTTCTGCACCAAGCGCGTATGTCCGTTGTAGACGTCGAGGTAGTCATAGCGACAGGTGGGCTCGGCCTCCATGTCGAAGAGGCGGAAGGACAGCATGACCACGTGCCCTTCTGGAACCTTGATGAACCAAGAAGAGATGTGTAAAATTGACTTTTTAATGATACAATTTCAACAGTAATGTGTGTCCCTCAAGCCTGTTTATGAGCACCAAACGTGAGAAACATTCGGTTTGCTACACTCTGTTCGAATAGGCTTCACTATACATCCCAAAACATGCTTTACTGTTCAACTTTGTATTGCTTGGAATCAAAATGACACCACCAGCCCATTGAATATGCATGGTGGTCAAGCCAGCGTCTGTTCTCAATGGGTACTATAGGCGCCATTTAGCCTTTCTCAAAGAAAAATGCCCTATGCCTGCGCTCTTTTCGGCTGTACGAACCGTTTACATTGCAAGAAGGGTAAATGTTTCTTCAGAGTTCCTCGAGAGGTCATCAAGAATGGCGAAAGAGTGCAAGATTCTATGAAAAAAGACGACAAAAGGACCACGCACTCCAGTCTAAGGGAGTCAAAGAACGCACAAATTTGCAGTGACCACTCCGTTAAAGGTTTGTTTAATATAATTTTAACGTTTTGTGCGGGGGTCGGCAACTCGCAGCTCTAGAGCCCTAGTGGCTCCATGGAGCTTTTTCAAAAATGTATGAAAATGGAAAAATATGAGGGAAAAATATATATGTTTTGTTTTAATATGGTTTCGGATGACAAACATGACACAAACCTTCCTAATTGTTGGAAATACCACTGTTTAATATGTTTGTGTTTATGCTTTTCTAAAGAGAATATTTGGCGAGCGCCGTTTTGCCCTACTAATTTCAGCGGTACTTGAACACAACGTAGTTTGTTTACAATCAGGTGCAACTTTCTCCAAAGCTGCCACAGAAAGATGTGTTTTGTGCCACTCCTTCTTTGTCTCATTTTGTCCACCAAACGTTTTATGCTGTGCGTGAATGCACTAACTTGAGCTCTGCTGATGTTATTGACTTGTAGGAGAAATCAGGCATATTTGGTCAGTGCATGACTGCCAGCTAATCGATGATCGATGCTAACATGCTATTTAGGCTTGTAGGTGTATGAGCTCATTTAATATCCTTTATTTATGTCCTCTGTGTATTTAATTCATATTTGCCTTTTTCATGACACATTATCTATATGTAATATTGGCTACATTTCTGATAGTTGTGTGTGTGCCATGTTGTTCCAGATCACAGCAAACGTTACCCAGCTTGCAAAGATTGTAATAAATCCATTAGAAGAAGACACCCTGCCGTTTCCTTTAACTTAGACACACACATTCTAAGTTAGTAATTTCCAGGAATTATCTCACCCTCTGAGAAGCCTCCGTTTAACTAATATTTTTTCAATGTTGTAAAAATGTGTAGAATAAATATTACATTTCTGTCAACAAAGATTTGCTTCAACCTGCGACACATTGTCATTTTGATAGTAGGCTAACATAGCTAATATAGACACTTACATCATGTGTTGCCTTCAATATAACACTTAAATAAGGCTTTTAAATGTCTGCGGCTCCGGACAGATTTATTTTTGGATTTTTGATCCAATATGGCTCTTTCAACATTTTGGGTTGCCGACCCCTGGTTTAGTCTGTCCCGTTTAAGTATTATCTTGACATTTTTTGTATTTCTTAAGACACATTTTTGCTATGAGTGTTCCATAAAGCACCAACTCTGCAACTCTAAATTAAAATAAATCAAATGTGAGCAACCACTAAAAGAGTTAAGTTTTTACCAAAGGCAACGATCATAAATGAAGCTTTCAGCACTCGGGGGCCCAGGGCTTTGTTCTGTCGCATGGCTTTTCTCTCTGTACACAAATACAGCTACACCAACAACTCTATCTCAATGATCAAGTACGCAGATGATACCACCACAATTAGACTCATAACAAATAACAACGAACAACACTACAGTCAGCAAATAGCTCAAACAGTGAACCGGTGCCAAGACAGCAAACTCCAACTTAAAATACAGCTAAAACTCAGGAAATCATTGTCAACTTCACCCTTAACCCAACCTTAAAATCCCCACTGTACATCTTTTCTGAACCACTCTCCATCCTAGATGTTTTCAAATTCCTGGCCACTTACATCTCCAACTTACTTTAGTGAAAACTCCACTCAGATCACATCTACAAAAAAGCAAATCAACGGCTATTTTTCCTTCGCCAGCTCAGAACACTCGAGAGTCAGACCCTACCTCTTCCGACAGTTCTACACCTCAATCATCCAAAGCGTAGTCACCTTCTCAATAACTGTTTGGTAATTTAGACTCACATTCACGCAAAAAACTACAGCGTATGGTTGATAAATCCAGGTCAACCCCTCCCTTCCATTGACACACTGTACCAACACAGCATCACTCAAAGAGCCCATGTGAGAAAAAGATTTCAGTTGTTTACGTGAGAGCATTTCAGTAGTGTGTATAAGAGTGTTTCAGTAGTGTGTATAAGAGTGTTTCAGTAGTGTGTATAAGAGTGTTTCAGTAGTGTGTGTGAGAGAAAAACAATTCAGTTGTTTATGTGAGAGCATTTCAGTAGTGTATGTAAGAGGTAATTCTGAATAATGTACCTAACGGCCCCTCATAAGATCATCTCTGACCCTTCACGTCCACTAGACCTGCTGTTCGCCGCCATGACCTCAGGGAGGCGCTACAGATCAATGCCAGCCAAGTCAACAAGAGTCATCAACAGTTTTGCCACCAGCTGCCATAAGGACACTCAATAGAATGTAGGACTATTACGCTTCTTACTAAGTGGAATGCCTTTTTGTTGTTGTGTGTATGTTTGTTAGTTTGTAAGTACACAGTAGACGTGAGCTAGCAAAGCTGTACCGAATGTGAATTCGACCAATTCCAACCAATCAATAAACACATTTTTTAGTTATAGTATAAAAAAATAAAACAACTCAAGAAAAGCATGGTTTTTTAGAGAGTTTGATGTGCACATATGGTTCAAAATGGCACCAAACAAACTCATTAAATCCAATACTTAAGATGGTTTCTGCAGCGCAATGTGACAATGTAGTCAATGAACAAACGTCTTTTATCATCATGTCTAAATGTTCAAAAATTTTTGTACAGACTAAAAATTTGAAACAATAATTTTCTGTTGTTTCTGGTGCTGTTAGTGAATGTGAGGACAGAATACATGAAAACGACAAGCATAACTCATTAAATGACAAAATACAAAGCTGCAGTGATGGTGCTTGAATTAAAATGTAACTCACAGTGATGTACCAGGTGCATTTAGTGTTGCTTTTGTACGGACTGGGGAAGCCCTCACTGGCCACGATGCCCGAATCAACCACCAGATGACCCCCGCACTTGAAGACGGGCCTGACAGAAACATTTACACAGTCAAACACAGTGCATGTATGACAGAAAAACATGCACTATTACAACTCATTCATTGTCAATGAGGAATGCACTACAATATTAGAATCCAGTAATTGTCAATAGCTGACTATTGCCCGGGCTTCACGGTGGCAGAGGGGTTAGTGCATCTGCCTCACAATACGAAGGTCCTGAGTAGTCTTGGGTTCAATCCCGGGCTCGGGATCTTTCTGTGTGGAGTTTGCATGTTCTCCCCGTGACTGCGTGGGTTCCCTCCGGGTACTCCGGCTTCCTCCCACCTCCAAAGACATGCACCTGGGGATAAGTTGATTGGCTACACTAAATTGGCCCTAGTGTGTGGATGTGAGTGTGAATGTTGTCTGTCTATCTGTGTTGGCCCTGCGATGAGGTGGCGACTTGTCCAGGGTGTACCCCGCCTTCCGCCCGATTGTAGCTGAGATAGGCTCCAGCGCCCCCCGCGACCCCAAAGGGAATAAGCGGTAGAAAATGGATGGATGGATGGATGACTATTGCCCTGCGTTTAATGACTATTTATTATCATAATTTTTAGGGCTGTGAATCTTTGGATGTCCCACGATTCGATTCAATATCAATTCTTGGGGTCATGATTCGATTCAAAATCGATTTTTTTTCCCCATTCAACGCGATTCTCAATTCAAAAACAATATTTTTCCGATTCAAAACGATTCTCTATTCATTCAATACATAGGATTTCAGCAGGATCTACCCCAGTCTGCTGACATGCATGCAGAGTAGTAGATTTTTGTAAAAAGCTTTTATAATTGTAAAGGACAATGTTTTATCAACTGATTGCAATAATGTAAATTTGTTTTAACTATTAAATGAACCAAAAATATGACTTATTTTATCTTTGTTAAAATATTGGACACAGTGAATTGTCAAGCTTATGAGATGCGATGCAAGTGTAAGCCACTGTGACACTATTATTCTTTTTCTTTTTTTTTATAAATGTCTAATGATAATGTCAATGAGGGATTTTGAATCACTGTTATGTTGAAATTGTAACTAATATTGATACTGTTGTTGATAATATTCATTTTTGTTTCACTACTTTTGGTTTGTTCTGTGTCGTGTTTGTCTCTCAATTGCTCTGTTTATTGCAGTTTTGAGTGTTGCTGGGTCGGGTTTGGTTTTGGAATTGGATAACATTGTTATGGTATTGCTGTGTACCACAAAATAACACACGATGTGCTGCTAACTGTACTTCTATTCACGACTCTTGGGAATAACCAACGCTAAAACAGGAAGTCCCTCGTTTATTGGGCCAATCATATTTGTGTATACTTCAGGGACCGCTCAGAGATCGTATTACCTGAGAATATTACACACTACAGTGTGGACTCAATTCCATGTTAAAAAAACAAAACAAAAAACACGCATTTTATGGCAGAAAATGTGTCCCACGTACGTCTCTCAAGCTACGTACTAACAAGTGGATTATATGTACAGACATTGTACAAAACATGTGAATTTGGACTCATTTTATTAATTACAAAACAAGTTAGTAAGGGATACATAATATTTCAGCATATTTCTGTGCTGCCATAAAATGTGTGTCCCCTCTCCTCTTTTTTTCCTCAATTGATGTACTAACATCATGTGTTTTATTCTGTAGCTACTTAGCATCGTCAACAACAAAACTTGTGAATTTGGACTCATATTAATCACAAAAAAAGTTAGTAGGGGATACATAACATTCATAATCATTGACATCGCTAATAACACAGAAGTGCTGCCGCTGTCTGAACGAGGCACATAGCTCCGCCCCCATGCGCGCTCCCGCGGTAGGGAACAAAAAATATATCAGGGATACAGACGCACGACACCGGTCTTCTGTCGAGATCTGCAACCCACCGCGCATGCGCACAAACGCAAATATTTTGAAAATATTCGCTTTGAACGAAATACCCATCGAAAGCAACTCCTAAAATGCGCCAAACATGGATAAGTGTTTCGCATTTTTTTCCATCATGAGTCGTGCCTGACTAACAAGCGATCTGCTGGCAATAAAAAAAATAAAACTTATATTTTTAGTTGTTTTTTATTTGGATGTACATATTTCAGTGCATCTTAATTTTGGTTCCATCCTAAAATGTTGATACTTTGTTGAGCATCCAGTGCAGCTAAGCTAACTGTATTGCCGCTGCCCGATTCTTTTCCGCATGCATGCCCTGTGTTTGCAACACGCATGCGCAAAGATAACAACTTCCGGCCCTGCTCCAACGGGTTCACGACTTTACGGAAACATTAAAAAAATACAACGCAACCGGACTCGCAGCTGAAGCTAGTGTAACCCTATTATCCGGTCTCTCACCAACTTCGGCTGTGGGTTAAAGGCGGGTTACAGTTTCGTTGTTTGGAAGATAGTTTTGTTGTCTTACTTGCTCGAAATACCACAACGGCATGACGCGACATTTTATGCGTCACACACAGCAACACTTCTCACGTCACGTCTCGCGCTTTCTTTTCTCTTCTTTTCTTATCCCCTCACTGGTCCGTTCTCTATTTGGGCACACGGAAACAACAGGTCGGAACCAAAATGCGGGACCGTTTAAAATAAACAACTTGAAAATAACAGTAATGTGACCCAACAATATGTAAATGAAAATTCCCGCCGAACATAAATTACTTTCCTTACATAAATAAGAATAACATACCAAATTATTTTCATTTTCATTTTTTTTTAATCTCCTTCATTGATGTGCATCTTTGATCGATAGACAATTAAACCTCAGAAACTAAACACACATTTACACACCAATGCCTGAGAAGGAGCAGGATGAAGAAACATTTTATATTTTCCTGCCCCCTTCAACATAATACATAGTCTTATTCAATGGATAGCATACAAACCAAACAAATATATCCAAATATAATGAAAACAAACAAAAAAACACAACAAGTGCAAAACTTCATGAAGTACAAACCAAACAAAAAAAGTAATAAACACCTCACGGGATTATACAAAATAAATGCAAAACCAGACCAAAAAACAAGTAAATTAATAAATATTAAGCAAAATGTAAATACTTATGGCTGTCCATATGATCTTATGGACATATATATTTTTTTCAATTGGAATATATTTTTACAGTCTTTTATCTCATTGTAAAGAGAATTCCACCGTTTAACCCCCACCACTGATATACACATTTGTTTTAAAGTTGTCCTTGAATACTGATGTTCGAAATGACCTTTTTTCTACGCTCTTCATTCTCAGAAGTGATGACAAACATTTTTTGTACATTTGCTAATAATGTTTTACTTTTAGCCTTAAACATAACACATAATGTCTGTAACTTTACTAGCTCGTGTAATTTCAATAAACCAGAATTAATAAATAATATGTTAGTGTGTTCTAAGTAATCTACTTTATGAATAATCCTTTTCTGTAGTTGATACAATGCCTTTATGTTACTATTATATGTGTTCCCCCACACTTCCACACAGTAGCTGATATATGGCAATATAAGTGCGCAATACAATATACGCATTGCCCTGTAATCCAACACATATTTGACCTTGTTTAATATAAAAATACTCTTAGACATCTTTTTCCGTACATGTGCAATATGTTGATCAAATGTTACACTAAGACAGGGGTAGGGAACCTATGGCTCTCGAGCCAGATGTGGCTCTTTTGATGTCTCCATCTGGCTCTCAGATAAATCTTAGTTGACATTGCTTATCATGATAAGTTATGAATAATTCCGCTTAAAAATAACGTTCAAAATATAAAACATTCTCATGCATTTTAATCCTTGCATCCGTTTTTCTACCGCACCTGTTCAAGAAGTCGCATTAATGGTAATAAGTATTTTAAATTCACCTTTGATCAGCACACCACGGACATTCAAAAGAGAAGTCAACAAAGACTGTCAGCCATCGGTAAACTTAAAGAACTATACGTTGCACCTCACCTCCTGTTATTACTGTACCAAAGCATCGTTCAACCCATCCTTCTGTACTGTTCCACATATTTTTTCACTATGCTTTCTGTAACCAACCGGACCAAACTCAGACGCATTACAAACATAGCAGCTAAAATCATCAGCCTACCCACACCCAACATTTCAGATCCAAACCACAGGTCCATCATTCAACTGGCAAACACAATAGTCCAGGATATGACTCACCCACTACACCAATACATCATCCCACTACCATCAGGACGCAGGTACAGAACTATCAAATTCCGGATGGCCCGCCTCGGGAAAAGCCTTATCCCTGCAGCTATAGCCGCCCTAAACAGCAGGCCCGGCCGACCTGTCTGACAAGCCTGTAAATGTGTTGGTCAGGTATTATGTCTTTTTGTTATTTTTGTTTGTGATGTGTAATGTCTATTGTTTAAATGTACGGCAGTGAAAATGAATTTCCCCAACGGGGACCAATAAATCTAAATCTAAAAAAATCTAAAAAATCTTTATTTATTATTGGTTAGCTTCAAAATAACAATGTTATTAAAAAATAATAAGAGACTTATTATACTCTAAAAATGTTGGTCTTACTTAAAAATGCACGCATTTAGTTGTATTCAGTATTAAAAAATATTATATGGCTCCCACGGAAATGTATTTTAAAATATTTGTTTTTTATGGCTCTCTCAGCCAAAAAGGTTCCCGAGCCCTGCACTAAAAACGGCAGTTTCAAATTTGAAAATGAACGATATGGATGGATACACGTTATTGACATTCTGAAAGTGTACTTGTCAACTATTTGAGGATATAAGTAGATACATTCGCGAACTAGTTGCTTAAAGACATGGTAAAATACCTATATTTTGGATTAAGCGCTACACAGTGGAGGTGGCTGTTTTTTTGGCGCATGCGCATGGTCGAGCAGCGCTAGTTACCGTAATATCATTAACCAGAGTTATTGTACTCCCGGGGATCTCCAACAGAAAGCGCAAACGTGAGCTGAGCATAAAATTCCTCCTTTTAAGAGTTTTTTTTTTTTTTTTTTTTACACAGGCCACATCAAATACAGGACAGATTGAAGCGCGGCGCCTGCAGACGTTTAAGTGCACTGGAGCTACAAACCACGTTGGCAAAGTCTGTCTCTGTTCCTTGTGCTTTAAAAAAAATATATTAATAGTGTCACAGTCATGCTGCACAACTGCAGCTACTTTACACCAACACCTTGCTGAAAGACGCTAATTCACATCCAGACTTGCATTTGAAAGTATTGATGCCTATGAGATTCATTTTGTATCTTATCGTTACATTTTTGACATATTTATAATAAATGTGCAATGTAGTTTTTGCTTTATTTTGAAAATATTTTCACTGTGGACTTTATTTCGCTCACAATTATCTAATAATGTGTGTGTGCGCGTGTTTTTACATTATATATATATATATATATATATATATATATATATATATATATATATATATATATATATATATATATATATCGTTGTATTCATATATTTTATAATTTTTTTACACTTTTTTTTGATAAACAATGAAATCATTCAATGTAAAAAATGTAATATGTGTGTGTGTGTACGTGTGGGTTTCTGCGTTAATTGTATTCACATATTGTTGTATTTGTTATCATTTTCACAATTTATAATATCATTTTGTTGATAAACAATTAAATCCTACAATGGTCCTGAATTAGTTTGAAGATAGCCTCTGGTGCTTTCTGTCTAATCTCCAGCAGGGGGAGACACTAATTGTGACCATGACTTTTTGACCTCTTCAAGATAATTTATTGTCAATTCTTAACATGCACAAGAAACATAAGAACTGAAAAGTATATTTTCGGCAAAGTCCCACTAAGAGCAGACATACGTTACAGGGAGACAAGACAAGACCGCCGACGGAGCAGCCATTTTTACGGTGCTCCTTAAAAAAAGGTGATATTGGGAAAGGGGGAGAGTAAAAAAATATCAGTCAAAGGCTGGATCTGTTGGTATTTCCAGGAATAAATAACTTAACTCATCAAAAACAAGCCCTAAAATCATTGTGGTAAATGTGTTTAAAACTTTGTTCCAATTTGGAGCTAAATAAGCAATTAAACAGTGTAAAGTTGTAGTAAATGCACTGCAAAAGTGCCAAGTGAACATGGAGTGTTAGGCAAAATGCCTTTCTTTGTTTTTACAAGACAAGCCAGCCTTCAACTTACTTTAACACAACCCACAGAGCGAACACACGCGCAGGCACACACACATACTGTAGATGTGGGTTTGAAATCCAGACTGCCACATAAGCACAAGAAAGGTGGCAAAGTCAGGTGGGAAAAGACCTGCGTGGACCTCACCTGGTGTAGTTGGTCTGACTCTGGGCCTCCGTCCATCCCAGCGCCAAAGTTACAAGAAAGCACCCCAGACTCCACGCTGTGACCTCCATCCCGCCTGTCCACTGAGATTTTGGGAAGACAGCAGCAATACAAAAAAAAGAAGGAAGGCGGGACGGGCGAAGAGGGCGGAGAGGAAGAGGAAGATGTTGGCGCTTCATGTACACTGCAGCTGTAAATGGTGCATATGGAAAAAAGAGGTGTTCAGGTGTGTGTGTGCTACACAGAGTGCCACTGTTGGATGAGTGTGTGCGTTCAAAATTGCTACTTTACACCAACTACAAACCAGGCTTTCATTAGTTGGAAGTTCAGCATCTATAAGGTGCTGTGAAACATTTACGTGTGAGAGTGAGGGCCCCTGGTGGCTGCTATGTTGGCGGATGAAACAAATGCAAATGTAGGATTTAGGTGTAAGTTTTCTTTTGTTCTTGCTCTTTGTGTTCTAATGTAAGTACTGTCATTGAGCAGTGAACTTTGCTGCTTAGTCCAAACAAGGGCATTCCATGGTCTTTTTTAAGCTGCGGTGACCTCTGGGGTTAGAAACCACAGCGAAATGGGCGGTTTGCAGCGTGCACAGCAGCAGCAGCTCCGTCCTGACACGTATTTGTACGTGCCAAGCGCATGCTGAAAGAATAGCCTACCGGACAGCTTAGGCGTGGTACAGCTGAAAAAAAAAAAAAAAAAGGAGGCGCAAGTACATCATATTTTAAGGTCTTTCACATAATTTTATTGTCGTTTTTTGTACAAAGAACTTGACAAAAATATGAAACATTTGCAGACTTCACTGACGCCACGAAGCGGGATATCACATGATGATCACCACAGCGCCACACAGTGGGAAAAGAGAGAATAAAGACTCCTTACACAAATCACCACTTCATAATCGTGACAGATTGGAACATTCTCTCTTTAGCTGCTCCATCCTCACATGTATAAAACTATAAACAATTTTTTTTTATACAAAATAAAAACATGTTTTTATTTTCTGTACATTGTATTCGCGTGTTGACGTCAGGGTGAAGAAAAGTGGTGAAGTACATCCATCCACATTCACCTGCCTCCCTTGTTGTCCTCAACACATGAGCCACCAGCGAAAGAAGGGGTTTAGAAAAAAAAGAGCGTGAAGCTCCTGTATTGTCCTTGGTCACATAGAAGTTCAGTGTTCGTGAAGAAACAGCAGCTGTCCTGTCAGCATGCACCCTCTCGTCACTGGATGTGCACAATCAAAGTGTTTTTTTAACCCTTTGGCCTCTGACTTCATGCCTCAGACCAAGGCCGGAGTGATGTCCTCCACCAAGTCCTCTGCTTGATGGCTCTTCTGTGTTTTGTCTTCCTCCTCCTCCTCTGGGTGATGTTCCTCCATGGCTGCCTCCGACGTGCTTTTCTTCACCTTCACAGCAACCCCCTCTTGAGTCTTTAGCACAGAGCACAGCTCCATCTCGTGAAGCTCCACGTCAAAGGGGGCGGCGGGCGGCGTCGACGTGGGAGACTTGCAGTCGGTGCAACCCTGGGAAGAGTCAAAAAGAAAAGACATTAGAATTTATCTTGACCGAGCAAAGGTCAGAGTGGAGTAGAGTGTAGCGTTCACTCACAGAGATGTTGATGGCTCGAGGCAGACGACCTGTGCGCACCCATGGGTGCACCTGGCTGAGCTCTCTCTTCTGGTCCTCTGTGAAGCGAGGCTGGTGCTTCTGCATGTTCCTCAAGTTCTCGCGATCCTCACGCAGCACCGCGTCCATGTCCCTGTAACGCAATAACGGATTGTAGAACTGGATCGCACAACTTATCAACGTGCGACTACTAGGGCTGTGAATCTGTGGGCACCACACGATTCGATTCAGAATCGATTCTTGATTCAAAATCAATACTTTTTTTTAATAACATTGGGTGCCATTTCTACATTCCTCCATAAAACGGATTAACAATAGTGATACATTTTTATATTACTACAAAGAAAACTAGTTTTGTTTGTTTAATAAAATTCAAAAAAATCTATCCAAACATTTAATAAAGTCAAAATAAATAAAGTATTTTCTAAAGTAAATCTTTACAGCAGGTATGATGATCTATATCAACAATATGATTTCCCTGAGTGTCTGGACAGGAAAAATTTAACAAAAAAAAATATATTTAAGATTTTTTTAAATCGATTAGAAATCACGATTTATTCGAAAATCTATTTTTTTATACCCCTACATTACATTAACTGCCCCCTGTTTTACCTGATAGGCAGCTGGTAGGTCATCATTATTTTGTTGTCTGTGTTGGCCATCAGCAGCCAAATGGGGTCCTGCAGGACACACTTAATGAACTGCTCCTCGCCACCGTCCCCTCCGGCGCTTCCACCGCTGCCCGCCGGCTGCTTGCGGGCATGGTCGTTCTCTATTGAGTCAATGCTGCCAAAGTATTTGCTGGTGTGGCTGCCCTGGCTACTGCCTGGATGGACACCAAATTAACAGTTAGAAAGCTGGAAGCGTGATATGAAGTGACGGTGTTAGTAATCCACTTACTGGTGCCACTGGTTCCAGAGGAGCAGCATCCGTTGGAACCTGAGCCAGAACCTGAGGACCTCGTCCCTGAGGACCCTGATCCAGAGGCAGCTGAGCCAGTGCCAGAGCGAGAGTCTTCTTGTAGCAGCATGTCCAGCAGGTCGCTGGAAGTTGACATTGCGTCGTTGTTGGACTCATTGGCTTCCCCCTATGATGGAAGACGGTGAGTGTGAATGTTTGTCACCTAGTTAAATAATTGTAAGAGTCGTCATCTGTGCGCTTACAGTCTCATTCTCCTTGGTGTTGTCATCAGAGCTCCTCTGGTTGGCTGAACTCTGCCCCCCGGCTGTGACACCTTGTACAGTGGGTGTGGCTTGTTGGGAGGCAGTGCCAACCTCTAAACGGTTGCTCGGTGACTCCTCCAGCTGCAACAAGTTGAGGGGGGAGGAGCACCGAGACTGAAATAGTGGCGACCCTGCACCCTCGCGGTCTGCAGGTATTTGTGTGTAGGACTGCGGGGTGCTGCTACGAGACTGCGCGCCTGTGCCAGGCACGCATACCGGGTTGGGAACGACTGAGGAGACAGGGACTTGGACCGGGACCGGGACCGGGACTGGGACTGGGACCGGGATAGGGGCGGTGCCAGGATAGTTAAAGTTTGGATTGAAAAACGGTACGTGTGTGGTGCCTTGCTGAGACATGGGCGCCCCCATTTGAGGGAACATGTAGTTCGGGAGCACAAAGGCCATCATGGGCGGCACCATCTGGGCAGGGGGGAAATGTGATGCGTCTGGAATAGGCTGAGGGAGTGGCGGGTAGACCGGGTAGATCGGAACCATGCCAGGTGCAAACGGGGTGGAGGGAATGTTGGGCTGAGAGCAAACAGATGGCCAAGAGGAAGAATTGGTCAGGGCTCCAAGGGGCATGTTGCTTCTGGGGTCTCGACACATCCCACTTGGACCCGCAGAGCTGTGCTGGTCGGAAGACTCCTGGTGCTTGACTCTTTTGCCACCACGACCACGTCTGTGACTGGAGCCTCCCCCTGCGGCCGGGTAGTCACGAGAGCAACGCACACCTGAATAAAATGAATTGGAATTAGTTTTTACGTGATTTCCACAAGAAGAAAAGAGTGAAATGAAGAGTGGGCTACCTCGCGACAAAGGGTTGGGGCCGGGGGTGGGGCAGCGCACAGTCGAAGACGCAGTCTGGTCGAAGACGCGCAGCTTACTGAGATCCTTAAATCGATCGAGGAAGGCCTGCTCCTCTTGTTGGGTGTGCGCAGAAAGTACCTCTTTCGTCAGACCCAAGCGGCCGCCCCCACTTGCTGGCCCTGCGACACTCCCGCTGCGCCAGCTGTCCCTATCTGGCTGTGTGACTTGAGGGGGCAAAGCTTTGGCGGGTGGAGGAGGAGGAGGAGGAAGAGTGATGGGAGGGGGACCATTAGAGGGAGGAGTCGGGGAGGTGTTAGGAAGAGCTTGTGTAAGAGTGGTAGGAGCCTCCTCCATCACGATGTCTGTTAGGTGAGAAGACAACACAAATGAGTTACAATCCATTCAAATGAATTTAATTAAGACTTCAGTTGATGACTACCAACCTGACTCAGGAGGCTTCTTGTCCCCAACGTGCACAATAGTGCTGCTAAAGCTGCACTGGGATGTGATGGAGATGACACTCTCCGCTTTCATGGCCAGCGCCAGTGGGGGAAGAGGAGGATGTTCGGCCACCAGTTTAGCGTTTCCGATAACGTCCTGCTGTTTGTCCTCATCAGATGCCGAGGAAGAGGAGCCATACTTCCTTTTGACCGTGTTGGGAATGTTACAGCTCTCCAAGTACCTGTAGAGGATAGTCAAGATGCTTACCACACGAGTCAAATGAGAAGCAAATCCTTGGAGATTAGAAGCCGCTTTAGTACCTTATGATGCTGTCCAGACAATTGATCTGCTGGTAGGAGTACCCGGGTTGGGGATCTTTCTGGACAAGTGGAGCGGGTACCATGTCTTTGAGAGGTTTGGTCACGTCAGCAATGAGACCACGGATTGGGTCGTTGTTGATGGCTTTCAGTCGACTGCTTATGCCAGCTAAAACAAAACAAAAAAACAACTTTAGACTCCCTTCTGCCAGCTTTTTGTCTGAGGTATGTAGGGCTGCATGCAGCTAGAGATTATTTAAATAATCCAGTAATCTACCAATCAGTTTGTTTGATTAATCGGCTACAAGACACTTTATAGCCTCAATGTGTATTTAAAGGAAAATAGATTAAAAAATAAATAAATGCACATCATCAACATTGAACTTACTTAACATGTGCGCATTAATAATATTAAAAAATGAATCTCTGTGTACGCCACCACGCAGATCATAGCCCCCAAACATCACCGCTCTAGTGCAAACTATGTTCTCGTATTTAAAGTTCAGGGCACTTTTTATTTATACTCATTAAACAATCATTCGAAGCAACAGAACATAAAGCAAAGCTTGTTTCTAATCAAATTAATCTTATTAACCGATTGAATGTTGCAGCTCTAATTAGGTAGTCTAATATTATTACCTGTGCTGGTGTTTTTTCTGGGTGCCGGCTTGTTACGAGACTCGATAAAAACCTGCTGCCCGTTAGTCTTGACCATGTGAACGTCTTTGCAGATCTGCTGGAAGGTCATCTGGAACAACCAGTGCACGAAAAACAATGTTAGCTCATTATAATATGTGGCACAAATGCATGAATGGCACAATAAGTACAGTGGCACTTTGACGGCCAGGCATTTAACCTTTTAGACTCACAGGCTTGTGTAAAACAACTGCCGCCGCTGCGTCGTCCATGACGGGGCCATTGCTATCACTGGAGGAGGCGGCCGAGGCACTCGGGTGCTGCGGGTACGAGCGGCGCGAGCCCCGTGACCCACTGGACCCCAGCGAGCTGTAACCCTGAGATCCGCCGCTGTGCACCGGCTGCACCAAAAGACGGTGGATCCGCTCGCTGAGTTGCACAACATCTGGCGTTGTGACGCGGGGCTCACATTCCTGTGACGTGAACACATCCTCGTTGAGCGGGCTCCTGGAAGAAGGAGAGTGCGGTGCCTTGTCATTCATTGTGCATCTTAGTGCACATAAACACTGTCAGTCTGCGAGGAGGTACACTTACGTTCTGACTTTGTGGCGGCCTACGATGAAGGCCACTTTGCGGCTCCAAGGGTTGACAAATGACGACCAGCTGGTGTCAATGGTTAAGTATTCCCCGTTGCGAGCGCACATCCTCAGTGGTGCATATTCGAATGGCTGCCCAGCAAACTGAAGGACTGGAAGCAACAACAGAGACAATAAACATGCGTGCAAAGTTAAGAAGGGATAATAGAAGATGAATTAGGCTCACTCTTCTCATGTATGGCCACCATGGTCGGCCTGTCTTCAGGGTGGATGTAGAGCAGAGTTGGGGTTCCAACCAAGTCTTGCGGCAGATAGCCTAGCAATGGCACAGCCCTGCATCGAGACCAGATTACCTTTCATTCATCGGCACATTACAAATAAAACTACTGTAGAACATCACTACGGTATATCAAGGAGACAAAAGCGCTTGTAGAACCAAAAATAGCCATAGCTTGTACAATTACTTGTGACTGCCCAGAGACAAGGTGAATGGGCGAAAATAATGGACTTTTTTTTCACAGGCGCTTGGATAATACTGATCAAGTTAACAATACTAAAACACATTGACATAGAAAGGCTGATATTTAAAAGAAATTACCCAGGATGTCACCGTGCACATTCTAATACATCCCTTTGGGTCGACCATATATCAATAAATTTCGACTAAAGTGGGAATTAGTTTGTCGACATGGACAGGGTGACAACATAAACAGGATCGACTTAAATGGGTTTCACTGTAAATAAAATGTAGAGCTTTGTCAAACAAGCGCTAGTTAGGGCGGTTAGGAAAGTTGGGAAACTGACCTCTCGTCCACTTCCTGGAAGAGACAGGTGGGTGTGTGACTGGTGGTAAAGATCCTCTTGTCTGTAGGAATCCGAGGTGCTAATGGGATAGAAGAGAAGGGAGGGGTGGAAATATGTTTCAGACCCAACCAAATGCCTCATGTTTTACACATATACATACATAAACATGAAATGCATCAGACGACTTGACGCCTGTGCGTAGGAAGATGTTTAAAATCTGTGAGATTGGATTGCATGAGGGTAGCACGTGAAGTCTTTTCCATTTCCACAAACTCAATTATATTCTAGAACTGTGAGTGCAGGGTTAGTATGACATTATATTCATTATCAGTGGCTCCTAGTCACAATAAGTTAATAGTGTTTTTGATAATTATTTCTTCTATAAACACTGATTAGTGAACAACAGCTTGTATGAAAATATAAATTATCAGGTAAATATAGTACCTTCGTATCCAGAGTGGACCCTCTCTGCAATGAGCAGACAACAGGGCTGGGGGTCGGCAGTATCCGAGTCCCTAATAGTGAGCTGGTAGGGCGTTAGGCGAAAAGGGTAATAGCGCATCCCGCTGCCACGTGTCTGGTCGGCGCTGATTCTGCAGAACATGGACTTCTCCTGAGTACAGTCCACAGCAGGCGAGGCTGAATGGAGCAAGGAGAGGGTCAAACCAAACTGCACAAGCATATGATGACGTTTCTGATTGTTCCAGACAGCAACGGTGGATCATGGTACTGTGGCGTTTCATCTCACCAGATCCAATGCAGGAGGCCCAGAGGGGCAGGCGGCAAGGTGCTGTGCCGCTGTAGAAAGTGCTGACGTCTTGCGGGGCCAGAAGCTCGGAAAACATCTTCCCCTGGAGACATTCCGGCTTGCAGCGCAGCACGGATGATCCCTGGGGTGACACGTACACGACCCGACCCGACAGGAAGGACACTGCCATTGAGAAGGTGTCCTGTGAAGAAAGGAGTAGCAGAATATAACAAGTGAATATTCGATTGACTCCTCAATTCCTTGTTCTAAAGAATTGTAGGTGAGCTGAAGAAGGAAGAAAACTGAGGTCCAAACTTACAGTGTTCTTCAGGGTGTACTCTGAAGTGATGTTGTCAAGCTCCTCAATCGTGAAGGCAGACAAATCCAAACTGCAACCGTGACACTCCTCCACACTCCACTGGTGATAGTACTCCTTGTTGGCTGCACACATGGACATAAGGCATGGCACACATTAGCTTTGGCCCAAGAGGTGGGGGTAAAAGAAAGCATGATAAAATCATTATCTCACCTCGGACTTGTCTGACACACTGCAGGGCGTATTTCAGCGCATTTAGAGTGCTGGAGTGGCTTTTCGACTTGCGCTCGGACGGCATGCGCAGCTTTAGCTCTTTGATGGCCTTCATGAGCTCCTTCTGCGTCTGGACCCTTGCTGACTGGTTGCTGCTGCAGCCAGAGGTGGAAGGTGGGTCGCGCTCTGAGCTGGTGGACAGCAGGCTGTAGGCCAGGGAGCCACTGGGGGGTGACAGGCTCAGCGAGTTGGAGCTGCAAAATGGCGGAAGCTTTAGAATCAACGCTTCAAAGATGACTCGTGTTTCGATGGTAAATGGATTATACTTGTATAGCGCTTTGACACTATTTTCACATTCACACACTGATAGATGTGAGCTTACCTCTTGTGGCTATCCATCATGCCGGAGTCCTTGCCATTAGACGAGCCGTGAGAGCTGCGAATGGACTGGCCCCCGCGAGAGCTGCGAATGGACTGGCCTCCGCGAGAGCCGCTCTCCCTCTCTGTGCCGCCCTCACTCTCCCTCTCACCAGAGTCGTTGCCACTGGAGAGCCCGTCCATGTCGTCCGAGTTGAGCCCCCTCTGGTCTCCAGATCCAGAACCTCCACTGGGGGATAAGCCACCACCATTGCTGATTCCCTGCTCCGGAGTGGAGACATCTGCGTCTGTGGTTTTTACAGAGTTTAACCCTTTGGACTCAGGGTCCTGATCTTTGTCTTTGTCTGCAGCCCTTGACACTCGCCCCCGGGTGTTGCTGCTCGCCACTAATTGAGAGATCTCATAACTCATACTAGACTTGGATGAGACCTTATGAAGGTGTCAGCCAAAGAATAAGTGGAATAGTTTCAACTTAGGTAGGACTACTATGCACATATAAGTGAATCATGGTGATGGTTGCTCGTGATTACAACTATGGGGAGAATACCATGGTTTCTTGAATAAAAATATGGATGTAAACCCTTTGTTGTGTTGATATTCAAATAGTTGGGAAAGATGAATTTCTGATATGAAACAGCCTTGGCACAAGCAGACCAATGAGAGGAATGAGATCTTGTTCGTTCTCGCCTCTTGAGATGTGTTGCTGGCAGTGTGAAGGCCTCCTAAGACAAGAGAAAAACAGAGAATTGGAAACAGAACCAAAAAACTAAGGGCTGTGATTATGAAAAGATTAGTAATGTTTAGGGTCTTCCAAGGACTCTAATGATGAAAGCAAGTGTTGATCATCAGACACCGTAGTTATACAGTGTTGTTTGGTGGGCACACCTCATTTGTCCACCTTAAATTAAAAAAGGCCTTAGAGAACCGAAGGCCCCTTTTTTAAACAGCAAATACGTATGCATGCATCTCAATATAGAACAGGTGGACATGCGTTAGTGCCTGAGTTAAGTAGGACATTTGTCAGTTTTCATAGCTTAATCCACCCAGAGGACAATTTAAAACAAACAGGGGTAGATAATCTGCAGGAGCTCTAATAAACTGGTTTGTTTCTGAATAGTATCCACAAGTATATATCTGGTCAGTGCCTACGCAAGTAAAAGACTAGTGCTATTTATTTCTTCAGTAGCCTCATAATCCTATAAAGCCTACAGGTGCAACGGGGAAGACGAACGTCACGCCTTTCAAATGAATTACTCTCACATGGCCCAACGTCTCAAGCTTTAGGTGCACAATCTGGTCAGAGCGGTTTGACCTACAACCCTGTACTGACCACACAAACGTACATGCGTTGATACTTATGACTTGGCAGGTTTCAGATTGCTCAGTAGACCTGACAAGAGGATGACAGGTGACAAGGGTACCTCACACAACTAAAATTACTTTGGAGAAGATGCTGCAAAGAGAAATATGTTATCAATTGCTGCTGGTTTCTGTCGCCTTTGAAATGCTAATGAGCATTCTGCTTGGTCAGATGTATTATGCACACTCACGCATGGCGAAGTGCGAGCTCTACAGTTGGACCAGAGCAAAGGAGCAGTTACAGCTGAGAAATATGCCAGCCGGGCTGTCATCTAAGTAGACTTCAACAGGCAAGTAAGTATCAATGCAAACTAATAAACAACTAATAAGTCCTTACTAGCAATGCTGTTGGTATGTGACTTTGTAGTAATGCAAAAATAAGTGGACCTTCTTCCCCCACGCCCACACACCGTCTATAATGACAATGTGACACCAGCACATGCAGAGAACACAACATGACACTTGACTTGGAACATACTTCCCCACTGCAGTGTACGTATATATCTATATGCATATATATATATATATATATATATATATATATATATATATATATATATATATATATATATATACCATCATGCACCATTGTACATCTATTTGTTCGTTTTAACGCGGACCTCCCATGAGCTCCACCGGTGAATAAAGTAACCCTACACATACAGCATTTTTTTCCCCTGGTACATTCGGCACGTGTACTTGGACGTGTTTTCCACAGTGCAAGAACAGCCCCGGATTGGCTCCCCTACAGGGCCAATCAGAGAGCAGGCTGTGCAGAGGTCTGCCTGTGCGCAGTGCCGGCTGCCTCTCATTGGCTGCTTTCAGCTCCGCCCCCACGCTCCTCGACAGGCGGCCATGTGTCAGCTGATCCAAGGCCAGCTCTGGCAGGGACATGCTGCTGCCTTTCTATCATCACTTCATACATTACGTCACAATTGTTGTATATATACAGACAGACAAATATATATATATATATATATATATATATATATATATATATATATATATATATATATATATATGTATGTATGTATGTATGTATATATATATATATATATATATATATATATACATATATATATATATATATATATATATATATACATATACATATATATATATATATATATATATACATATATATATATATATATATATATACATACATGTATATATATATATATATATACACATACATGTATATATATATATATATATATATATATATATATATATATATATATATATATATATATATATATATATATATATATATATATATATATATATACATATATATATATATATATATACATATAAACATCACCATTACCTACAGTACAATGTCTGCGCTCAGTGGGATACTAACTGTTAGGATGTTGATATATTCTCATTTAGATAAAGAATGGCTCATAATCCTTGTGAGGAAGAAAAAAAGTGGGGTGTAACAAAGCATCTTTTCGGGTCTTTTTCGTCATTTCCGGGTCTAAGTTGGCTGTCAAAGTGTACCAACTTCTCAGTTTATGTCCACATCATTTAAATATTAAGGTGAGAAGTATGATTTAGATGATAAAATTAATGTTCACGATCTCCGAGGCGAGAAAGCAGATGATGTCAATACGGCAGCATAAGGAAGTTACCTCTCTCTCTGATCATTGCGCTGCTAAATGTAGGTCCTTAATGTTAGCACTCATAATAACAATATCGCTAATACTTGGCTAATATTTAGGTCACAAAATGAAAATGGATTATTGTTGGTGCTTTTTGGATGGTAATGTATTGGGTTTTATGACATCATGGTTCCCATTGGCTCCAAGCTTACTTTTATTTACGTTTATGAACGACTAAGAATGCGCATGTGTTGACAAAAACAAAAGTGAAGTTCCACTTTAAGCTAAAATAGAATGTGCGGAAAAAAAAAAGTTATGATTAATCTGCGTATGTACACGGTTAATGTGATAATTTTTTTGTAATTAATCACATGAGTTAACTCTGTATTTTTGACAGCATATTAATTAACATTTACAATTATTGTGACACTTCAGTGTGTGCATGTGCGAGCATCCAAGCAAAACATATTTAAAGCATTTTAAAACAATCAAACAGGACTCATTCTTTGAAAACGTTTTAAGAAAGCTGTTTGGGTTCTAGTAGTGGCCAGGAGGGTTTTATTGATGACAGAACAAAGAAATTAGACTGAGACTTCAAAAGAAGCAATTGGTATGAACTCAAGCAGTTGCATGCTTGCAAAAACAACATTAGTGTGGAAAATTGGATGCAGCTCACATCATTTGAATACAGATAACCTTAGAGTAGGGGTGTCAAACATACGGCCCGGGACCGCAAACAGGTTTTATCCGGCCCTCGGGATGAGTTTGTTACGTATAAAAATTAGCCAAAATGTTTGAATAAAAGAGAGCGGTGTTCTAAATGTGTCCACTAGATGTCGCAATACCAATTATTTGTATCTTTGTAGATTATGCTGCACATGTAAAAAAAACATATGTTAGTGCACCAGTCGAGGAAAATGAGCAAACTACATGAATAACATCCTGTAGTTTGAGTTTGATAGTATTTTTTTTATCTTGATAGATTGAAGATTAACACCAATGAGTTGACTGGTGAACATTATCACATAATTTATTCAGAAAGTGTGAATAACGACAAATAAAGATAGAATACTATTAACCGCAACATGGCCCTAGTGTGTGTGTGTGTGTGTGTGTGTGAATGTTGTCTATCTGTGTTGGCCTGTGATGAGGTGGCGACTTGTCCAGGGTTTACCCAACCAGGTATAGCTCGGTTGGTATAGTGGCCGTGCCAGTAACTTGAGGGTTCCAGGTTCGATCCCCGCTTCCGCCATCCTAGTCTTGAGCAAGACCCTTTACCCACCTGCTCCCAGTGCCACCCACACTGGTTCAAATATTACATAGATATTGGGTTTCACTATGTCAAAGCGCTTTGAGTCACTCGAGAAAAGCGCTATATAAATATAATTCACTTCACTTCATTGCTGCCCGAACGCAGCTGAGATAGCACCCCCTCGCGACCCCGAAAGGGACAAGCGGTAGAAAATGGATGGATGCAAGTGTAAAAAAAACATTATATGTACATTTTCAGAGTGTGCTTGTTCTATTTTTAAACAAAGAAAAACAATCTGAAGTTTTCTTTATTTTTAAGTAATCGTACCGTGATTTTACAAGTGGAGCAGATTTTCCGATCTAAAATGGGTTTGACACCCCTGCCTTAGAGTGTGCATTTATAAATAACGATTGAAAGCTATAGTAGCAATAATATATTATTAAATATAACAATTTAAGTGTGTCTAACTAATAATAATAATAATTATAAGTTGCTCATTTTCAAAAGTGATATATTGCCATCAAAGCAACAAGTGTTACAATTGTATGCATACTGGACTAGAAAAAAAACACTCAGATGTTGAAAGTGCATGTTTTTTATGATTGATAGTTTTATTCAAGGATGTTAAATACTGCTTATATTTTTTTTATCTGGGTTTCGTGTCGTGCCTTTTGGGAATGTCGGTCTGTAGGTTGCAGTGTAGGCCTTGAGTTGCACATCAGCCCAGCCCCACTGTTCACTCGCCATTGGCACCAGCAAGAAAACCAGCATCAACTTGTGTACTTGTGTTAGTGGATCAGATTTTAGGCTGCTATTATTAACCTATTAACCATTTTGAGACGGATATTTGTTTGTTTTTCTGTCGACTCGAGCTGACAGTATCCTGCGTGGAAACAAAACCACTGTTGATGGTACGGATAACACGGGTGTGGGCGTGCAGGTACAGAGTGTCCTGCACAATGCAACACTGTTAGCATGCGAGTTGTAAACTCAACACGCACAGATCCACCATGATGAGACAAAATACCTCGACGACTTCGCACACCTGTATTAATTCGCTGATTATATCGCGTAATACTTCGAAGCAAAACGACGTACCTTTTTATTTCCCTCTTTAAAAGGAGATCCGTTGACGTTGTATTCCAGGCTGAGGTGTCCAGAAATTGTACCACTATGTCATTTATCCAAAATTGTATTGACGAAGACTTGGAAGCAGCTTCTTCTCCACTCGACAGTTTTCGTTTGCTACCCCCACACCCTTTCGACACTAAACAGGAGAGTACACACGCAGGAACACACGTGCCCGGGGATGGACTCTGCATGGGCTCGCCTCTCATTGGCGGACGTGACACCCCAAGCCGCGCCCACATGGGTTCTATTGGACGAGGGGCGGGGGCGGAGCTTGCAGCACGGGGCTCGCTGGTCACGTTGCCTGCTGCCTGCTCCTGTGTTCTTTACTAAACATTGAGAACACGTGAAAGGGCGGGGGCGGCACTGCCCCCATTGCTTTGCGATGCGCCGTAGTGCCTCAAACGGGACGCAACGCAACTTTAAACAACTACCAACAAGCACGTTTACCTCTAACACAGACTGCCTGACATCTTTTCTAGTTTTAATAACGCTATCACGTGACTTTACTCTCGCGTTCACGCGTTTCTTGGAGGAAACACAGCCAACAAGCGGTTTCTGCTGCGCGTCTAGTGGCATCGTTACGGCGAGTGCAAGCACATTTCAACGTGTTTGCAGGGCGCGGACGTCATCTGTCCTGCTGGGCTTGTCCAGAATCACATGGCAAACGGTGTGGTCGTCCTGTGGCGGTAAACAGAGCAGATGTAGGGCGTTAAGGCCACATGCCATCGAGTTAATAGGCGACCGATGTACTACTAAACTACAACTTGCACGTTGTAGTTGCTTTCTGTCAACGCCATGTTCTCTTCTGTTGGAACTTGGAAGACACGCACTGCCTGCACAGGACAGCTGCAGTCGGCATGTCTGCGGTGTGCGAAGCAAGGGGCTGCACACAACCATTTTCAAGAGTCACTGTGATTTCGTTTGCACATTAAAACCAGTAGGGGACATTTCACCTCACATCCATTGCATCCACACCAATCTGTTCATGTCCCATTAGCAGAGTTCTGCTCACAGGAGGATATTTAGTTGTTTTGATTAGTCAGCCACTAATGCAGCGTTTATGTAGCAAGTGCTACAAGTAGTGTCGTAAAATAACTAGAGATGTCTTTACCGATATTATCGGCCGATAAATGCTTTAAAATGTAATATCGGAAATTATCGGTATCGTTTTTTTAATTATCGGTATCGTTTTTTTAATTTTAATTTTTTTAATTAAATCAACATAAAAAACACAAGATACACTTCCAATTAGTGCACCAACCCAAAAAACCTCCCTCCCCCATTTACACTCATTCACACAAAAGGGCTGTTTCTTTCTGTTATTAATATTCTGGTTCCTACATTATATATCTATATATATCAATACAGTCTGCAAGGGATACAGTCCGTAAGCACACATGATTGTGCATGCTGCTGGTCCACTAATAGTACTAACCATTAACAGTTACTTTTACTCATTTTCATTCATGACTAGTTTCTATGTAACTGTTTTTATATTGTTTTACTTTCTTTTTTATTCAAGAAAATGTTTTTAATTTATTTATCTTATTTTATTTTATTAATATTTTTAAAAAAAAGGACCTGAACTTCACCATACCTGGTTGTCCAAATTAGGCATAATAATGTGTTAATTCCACGACGATCAGTATCGGTTGATATCGGTATCGGTTGATATTGGTATCGGTAATTAAAGAGTTGGACAACATCGGATATCGGCAAAAAGCCATTATCGGACATCCCTAAAAATAACCCACGCAAATGTTGTTAGTTAGGTCACCTCATCAGCTATGGAAGTATAATTGTCTCACATCAACTTATATATATCAATATGATATTAATAAATGATAAATGGGTTATACTTGTATAGCGCTTTTCTACCTTCAAGGTACTCAAAGCGCTTTGACAGTATTTCCACATTCACCCATTCACACACACTGATGGCGGGAGCTGCCATGCAAGGTACTAAGCAGCAGCATCAGGAGCAAGGGGTGAAGTGTCTTGCCCAAGGACACAATGGACGTGACTAGGATGGTAGAAGGTGGGGATTGAACCCCAGTAACCAGCAACCCTCCGATTGCTGGCACAGCCACTCTAACAACTTCGCCACGCCTTTTCCAATACATATGCATATATTAATAAATATCCAAATACAAATGTGATATACAAATAAATAAACAATTTGTATAATATATTTGTAAATATATTTTTGAGATTTGAAAATATATAGAAATACAATTTATAAATATAAAAATGTGACATACAAATAAATCAAGAATTTGTGTAGGTCACATTTATTTGTGCATCTGGTTTATGGGAGGAATGTCTCATCGACGCAAAAGCAAAAAAAGCGATCCACATATGCAAATTCAATATAAATACAAATACAAAATCAAGCATATTTATATTCAAATCTCAAAAATATATTTACAAATACATGTTTATTTATACAAATTCTTGATTTATTTGTAAGTCACATTTTTTTATTTATAAATTGTATTTGTATATTTTCAAATCTCAAAAATATATTTACAAATACGCGTTTATTTATGCTAATTATTTATTTATTTGTATATCACATTTGTATTTGTATATTTATTAATATGTGCATATGTATTAATATCATATTGATATATATAAGTTGATGTGAGACAATTCTACTTCCATAATCAACCACTATAATCTATGTATCAGAATATGAAATACTTTATTAATCCCCGAGGCGAAATTAAGATTTTCAGCACAATCCCATTCAAGAGTAGACAAACATTACAGGGAGACAGTAATTCAGTCTAAGCCTGGGCCCCTGGAGAGGAGGGCCAAACTGATGCCAAAGAAAAAAAACATCATAGCCATAGCACCCATAAGCATGTGTGTAAGAGGGAAACATCAAAGAAAACAAAGGACATTAAAGACATTAAAGGAGCAGAGCTGATCCAACCACCCATTTTTACATACAACTACAACAGTAAAAAACAACCAAAAACCCTAAACATATACACTGTGGTGGCCTCTGCGGTGTTACACGCAGAGGCTGCTGGGGTGACGGGAGCATGGCCAGAGACAGGAGCAGACCCAACAAAGCAACCAAGAGAGCCGACTCCACCCTTGGCCGCCCACTAACTCTCGGCCAGTGTCCAGTCTGCATGGCTGAGCGAGGATGGGCCTAAGGAGACCGAGGTGTCCGATACACGCTCATTCAGTCAAGACACTGTGAAGCCTTTCCGTTCCGGCGCTCAGTCTGTATGTTTACACCAGGTTGGTTTATTTTATTTATTTATTTATTTAAATTAGGACAATGCATATTCATCAACATAGAGCAACAAGGTAAATATGCCGGAGTTAGCACAATAGCTAATTTTCGTCCGTTGTCCTAAGACTGGTTAATACAGTAAACATTCAACAGGTCATGATACAAAAGAATACATCAATCACAAGACAATACACATTACAAGCATACCATAAGCACAGACCGTAGACAAAAAACTAAAACAAAGAACAAACAAACAGGTGAATAATCTAATTGTGCGTGCATGTCTGATTAGTTTTTTAACCACTGTTTCAATGCAGTTTTAAATGTTAAATAGGTGTCACCCTTTCTGACATGGGCTGTTCCACGACTGTATGCCTCTGATAGACCCCACCATTTGGCCAAATTTAGTCCTGCGCTTTGAACGTTGCAGTCCCCTTTGGTCACTGCTCTGATGTTTACTTGACTGCTATTTTTTTATTAATAACATCCATCAAGGGAGGGGGAGCAAGTATATTTAGAACTCTATAAAGATGAGGCAAGCATCCATGAATATCTGATAATTATCTAAATCCAATATATTATACTTACTTAAAATGTTATAATAATGATACTTCATAGGTTTTTTGTCTAAAATTTTTAGTGTTCTCTTGATGAGAGACTTTGTTGGCTTCAGGGTATTCTCTGAGGTATGAGACCAAGTTGTATAGCAGTAGTTTATGTGGCTGAATATCACGGCATGCATATATACAGTCGTGGTCAAAAGTTTACATACACTTGTAAAGAACATAATGTCATGGCTGTCTTGAGTTTCCAATCATTTCTACAACTCTTATTTTTTTGTGATTGGAGCACATACTTGTTTGTGACAAAAACATTCATGAAGTTTGTTTCTTTTATGAATTTATTATGGGTCCACTGAAAATGTGACCAAATCTGCTGGGTCAAAAGTATACATACAGCAATGTTAATATTTGGTTACATGTCCCTTGGCAAGTTTCACTGCAATAAGGCGCTTTTGGTAGTCATCCACAAGCTTCTGGTTGAGTTTTTAACCACTCCTCTTGACAAAACTGGTGAAGTTCAGCTAGATTTGTTGGTTTTCTGACATGGACTTGTTTCTTTAGCATTGTCCACGTGTTCTCAATGGGGTTTGAGTCAGGACTTTGGGAAGGCCATTCTAAAACCTTAATTCTAGCCTGATTTAGCCATTTCTTTACCACTTTTGACGTGTGTTTGGGGTCATTGTCCTGTTGGAACACCCAACTGCGCCCAAAACCCAACCTCCGGGCTGATGATTTTAGGTTGTCCTGAAGAATTTGGAGGTAATCCTCCTTTTTTATTGTCTCATTTACTCTCTGTAAAGCACCAGTTCTATTGGCAGCAAAACAGGCCCAGAGCATAATACTACCACCACCATACTTGACGGTAGGTATGGTGTTCCTGGGATTAAAGGGCTCACATTTTCTCCTCCAAACATATTGCTGGGTATTTCATCTGACCACAGAACTTTCCTCCAGAAGGTCTTATCTTTGTCCAGATGATCAGCAACAAACTTTAGACAAGTTTTAAGGTGTCACTTCTGGAACAAGGGCTTCCTTCTTGCATGGTGATGCAAAACACGCTCGACTGTGGACACTGACACCAGTGTTCCAGCAGCTTCCAATTCATTGCAGACCTGCTTTTTGGTGGTTCTCAGTTGACTCTTGATCATCCTGACCAATTTTCTCTCAGCAGCAGTGACAAAACTACGCCATGCACTTTATACTTACAAACAATTGTCTGCACAGGTGCTCTTGGGATCTTAAGCTGCTTTGAAATGGCTCCCAGTGACTTTCCTGACTTGTTCAAGTCAATGATTAGTTTTTTCAGATCCGTGTTGAATTCCTTTGACTTTCCCATTGTCCCGTTTGTAACCGAGTCTAATGACTGCATCACATGAGTCCTATTTAAATGGGCTCAAAGAAGTCAACAGGTGTCGTCAATCATAATCACTCACATGAAGTTAAGAGGCCATGCCATGAAGCTACTTTGATTTGATTGTAACGTTTCTACATCACCAAAATTGATAATGTATCTTGCTGTATGTATTTTTTGACCCAGCAGATTTGGTCACATTTTCAGTAGACCCATAATAAATTCATAAAAGAACCAAACGTCATGAATGTTTTTTGTGACAAACAAGTATGTGCTCCAATCACTCTATCACAAAAAAATAAGTATTGTAGAAACTTTTGACCACGACTGTATACATACATTCTCACATATTCTCATATAAATGAGAATAACTATATATATATATATATATATATATATATATATATATATATATATATATATATATATATATATATATATATATATATATATATCCATCCATCCATTTTCTACCGCTTGTCTCTTTTGGGGTCGCGGAAGGTCGCTGGAGCCTATCTCAGCTGCATTCAGGCGGAAGGCGGGGTACACCCTGGACAAGTCGCCACCTCATCGCAGTATGTGTATATATATATATATATATATATATATATATATATATATATATATATATATATATATATATACCGTATTTTTCGGACTATAAGTCGCAGTTTTTTTCATAGTTTGGCCAGGGGTGCGACTTATACTCAGGAGCGACTTATGTGTGAAATTATTAACACATTACCGTAAAATATCAATTAATATTATTTAGCTCATTCACGTAAGAGACTAGACGTATAAGATTTAGCGATTAGGAGTGACAGATTGTTTGGTAAACATATAGCATGTTCTATATGTTATAGGTATTTGAATGACTCTTACCATAATATGTTACGTTAACATACCAGGCACGTTCTCAGTTGGTTATTTATGCCTCATATAACGTACACTTATTCAGCCTGTTGTTCACTATTCTTTATTTATTTTAAATTGCCTTTCAAATGTCTATTCTTGGTGTTGGGTTTTCTCAAATAAATTTCCCCCAAAAATGCGACTTATACTCCAGTGCGACTTATATATGTTTTTTTCCTTCTTTATTATGCATTTTCGGCCGGTGGGACTTATACTCTGGAGCGACTTGTACTCCGAAACATACCTTATATATATATATATATATATATATATATATATATATATATATATATATATATATATATATATATATATATATATATATATAAGGTTTTTCTACAATGCATTTTTTGGTTATGTTATTATATATTTTTAGTTGTGAAACACTGTTCAATTTAAATACGCGTACAATATTTCATAATGTTGGTTATAGACAACATACTATTTTAACCCATTATTCATTGAATAAAAAATAATGCAATTCAATTATTTGGTACATTTAAAAACAGCTTAAGTTATGCACAGTGCAAACAATTATTCTCAATAAAAGAGCAAAAGTAAAAACGTCTTTTTTAAACATTCATATGCACGTACAACACTTAAAAGTTTTAGCATAGTGTTGAATTAAGTTATGCAAATAGCTAAAACAATGTACTAACTTGTGAAAGAAACTGTTCAAAGTAATTCAATCAATCAAAGTTTACTTAATAAAGTCTTAATCGCAAATGTCTCAAAGGGCTGCACAAGCCACAATGACATCCTCGGCTCTGATCCCACATGAGGGCGAGAAAAAAACTCAACCCAATGGGAACGAGAAACCCTGGAAAGGAACGCAGATGTTGGGACCTCGGTGCAATGGATGCCGAGTGGATACGGTTAATAACGTGAGAGTCCAGTCCATAGTGAGGCTTGCTGGAGATCTTCTTGCATGCACACACGTCGCGACGCAGAGACGTCACCGACTGATGCACAGAGGAGTGGTCCACTCCGGGTCCCAGCTTGGAACAGCTAGCGAATTCTCCGTGAAAACTGATCTGTGGCCACCTGGTAACCTCTCCACGCAAGAGTGGGGGGGCAGAGCAGAAAAGAGAGACAGCAGATCAACTGTCAACTGATCAAAGTGTTTAATTACCAGAAAAACATTATCTGCATGATATATATGAGGCTCCTACATATTGATCTAATTATGTGAATCATGACTTATTAATAATTATTCATTCACGTGAACTTTATTGACTTTATCCCAGCTGCACTCGGGAGGGAGGGGGGGGAGGGTACACCTTGGACAAGTTGCCACCTCATCGCAAACAAGGAAGAAATGTGTGGTGAAAATGTTTTTCCAGGTTTGATGGAGCTTTGCTAGCAGGACGTTTGAGGGAGGAAAAAGGAAACATTTAAATACAAGATCGAGATGCAAAAGATAGAGGTGGGATGTTGGAGGAAGATATGGAAACGGACTGGTCTAGAGTAGAGAGTGAAATAAAAGGTGGGGGAAGTAAGGAGAGAAGAACAAATGTCAAAATAGCTTACAAGGAAAATATGGAAGGAGACGCCAGGAAGAAGATTATGAGGGAGGAGTACAGAGTCAACCTAAGGCAGGGGTCACCAACGCGGTGCCCGCGGGCACCAGGTAGCCTGTAAGGACCAGATGAGTCGCCCGCTGGCCTGTTCTAAAAATAGCTCAAATAGCAGCACTTACCAGTGAGCTGCCTCTATTTTTTAAATTGTATTTATTTACTAGCAAGCTGGTCTCGCTTTGCTCGACATTTTTAATTCTAAGAGAGACAAAACTCAAACCGAATTTAAAAATCCAAGAAAATATTTTAAAGACTTGGTCTTCACTAACTGACAAAGAAACAGATAACAGATTTGGTGTCCAGTTCAAAGTGTGGCATGATTTATTTAAAAATTTGAGAGTTGACTTTTGTATTTTACATGAGTTATTATTTGTACAAACATGGTGCAAAGCATTGGCGTTGTTAGGCCTATTTTACGGGGGCTCAAGCCCCCCTAAAATGTTCTTAAGCCCCCCTAAATAATTTGATATTATATATATATATATATATATATATATATATATATATATATATATGTCTTAATAAGGTTATCCAAAAAATAGTGCTCGATACCGTAGTAGAGCGCAATATATGTATGTGTGGGGAAAAAAAATCACAAGACTATTTCATCTCTACAGGCCTGTTTCATGAGGGGGGTACCCTCAATCGTCAGGAGATTTTAATGGGAGCATTCGCATACCATGGTTTATATAGGGCACAGGGTGGGTGGGTACAGGCTGGCCTAGGGGCGTGGTGATTGGTTCATGTGTTACCTAGGAGGTGTTTCCGTCTATGGCGGCATGTTGTTACAATTTCGCTGCGCTTGTTGAGGGATGACAGGTCTGGACGGTAGATAATAAACAGTTTCTCTTTCAAGCATAGGTTGCATCTTTTATTACCACTATTGTAAGGTGTGCTGGATGCAAGAATTTGCCATGTTATTGAATATTCAACATTATTGTCTTTGAGGTAAAAAGTATTCAACAAGAACAACATCAAATTGAGCTACAGCTGCATGAACAATATACGACAAATCATCTCAAACCACAACAAAACAATTGCAAATGAGCCGTCGACCCCCAGTCAGAACGACTCCAAAACCAACAAAGCATGTAACTGTCGAAAGAAACCTGATTGCCCCCTCAGCGGGGGATGCTTACAAACATCAGTTGTCTACCAATCTAAGGTAATACGCAAGGACATTAACACATCCGACACATATGTAGGATTAACCGAGGGTGAATTCAAAACCAGATGGAACAACCACAAGGCTTCTTTCAGGAACAAAAACCTGCGAAATACCACAGAACTCAGCAAACACATTTGGGACCTCAAAGACAATAATGTTGAATATTCAATAACATGGCAAATTCTTGCATCCAGCACACCTTACAATAGTGGTAATAAAAGATGCAACCTATGCTTGAAAGAGAAACTGTTTATTATCTACCGTCCAGACCTGTCATCCCTCAACAAGCGCAGCGAAATTGTAACAACATGCCGCCATAGACGGAAACACCTCCTAGGTAACACATGAACCAATCACCACGCCCCTAGGCCAGCCTGTACCCACCCACTCTGTGCCCTATATAAACCATGGTATGCGAATGCTCCCATTAAAATCTCCTGACGATTGAGGGTACCCCCCTCATGAAACAGGCCTGTAGAGATGAAATAGTCTTGTGATTTTTCCCCCCCACACATACATATATATATATATATATATATATATATATATATATATATATATATATATATATATATATATATATATATATATATATATATATATATATATATTTTTTTTTTTTTTTACAAATACATGCCAACATATTCATTATAAAGTGGCCCGAATATGAGTTTAAATAAATTAATCATATAACCTGTCATTATTCACTCAGTTTCCCCTCACTTCATAGCGTAAATCACCAAAAATTATTCCTGGGCGCGGCACCGCTGCTGCCCACTGCTCCCCTCACCTCCCAGGGGGTGAACAAGGGGATGGGTCAAATGCAGAGGACACATTTCACCACACCTAGTGTGTGTGTGTGTGACAATCATTGGTACTTTAAGGGAGAGAGCCCCTTTAGTGTGTCGGTATCCAATCCATTCCACTTGTTCATTTAAAAAATGCCCACATCCCTCAAAATCCAGTCCGCATTTTCTCTGCGACCTTGCCTGCGGTCCTTGGACTTGTTCATATAGAAAATGCCCACATCACTCTTGTAGAATCTATATAAAGTAATATACATTAGTCTGATGTTAAAACAATGAAAAAAAACATTAAATATATTTGTTTTATTGTATTGTTACATTAATAGCTGTTGTATTGTTATAGAATGGCTTGTTAAACATTTCATAGGATTTTCAGAGGGAGGAAAAACCAAGACATTTAATATAAAATGTCAAATTAATAAATACATTAAAAGAAAAAGAAAAAAAATGGTTAAAAGCCATCGTCCCGGGGAGCATTTCATTTCGTCCCGTGCATTTTTTAAATAATACTAATAACAATGAATCATTTCTAAGTCTTTGTTAGCCGTTTGTGAAGTTTTGTGCTCATGCGCTACGTTCGCTCGCGTCCTGTGCATCTCCTGGGGGCTAAGCCCCCCCTGTCCTTAAAAGCTAGTGACGCCCCTGGTGCAAAGTAATTCATGATTTGTTAAAAATGTTAGTGGCTAGCTAGTTAAAATGGGATATTGTGATTTCACAAGACTGTCTTAGAAGTGATCATTTGAAAATGTTAAATTTGAAAAATGTGCACTTAGAGAAAATATAAAAATAAAGTGTTGCATTTTGATATTTATCTGTTTCTATATATATTTATTGTGAGAAATCATTAAGATGATCAGTGTTTCCACAAAGATAAATATAATTAATTATTAATAATAACAAAGAGTTAGGGCAGCACGGTGGAAGAGGGGTTAGTGCATCTGCCTCACAATACGAAGGTCCTGAGTAGTCTTGGGTTCAATCCCGGGCTCGGGATCTTTCTGTGTGGAGTTTGCATGTTCTCCCCGTGACTCCGTGGGTTCCCTCCGGGTACTCCGGCTTCCTCCCACCTCCAAAGACATGCACCTGGGGATAGGTTGATTGGCAACACTAAATTGGCCCTAGTGTGTGAATGTGAGTGTGAATGTTGTCTGTCTATCTGTGTTGGCCCTGTGATGAGGTGGCGACTTGTCCAGGGTGTACCCCGCCTTCCGCCCGATTGTAGCTAAGATAGGCTCCAGCGCCCCCCGCGACCCCAAAGGGAATAAGCGGTAGAAAATGGATGGAACATAGAGTTAAAGGTAAATTGAGCAAATTGTCTATTTCTGACAATTTATTTAAGTGTGTATCAAACTGGTAGCCCTTGCGATGGGGTGGTGACTTGTCCAGGGTGTACCCCGCCTTCCGCCCGATTGTAGCTGAGATAGGCTCCAGCGCCCCCCGCGACCCCAAAGGGAATAAGCGGTAGAAAATGGATGGATGGAAACTGGTAGCCCTTCGCATTAATCAGTACCCAAAAAGTAGCTCTTGGTTTCAAAAAGGTCGGTGACCCCTGACCTAAAGTTTGAAGATGAAGTAGATTTTTCGGCAATTAGTGCAATGACACCAACTGAGTGAAGAAGAAAATAGGAGATGGTGAAATGGTAAAAGTGCTAAAAGACGGAAATCTCATGAAAAAAATGTTAAAATGCAGAGCAAAGAAGAAAAGCAATGATTCTAAAAACATTTTCTAGGAGGGAATGATAGAAAGCAAGATTGTGGGTGAATGGAGAGAAACAGGAGAAGGTGTGGCGACAGGAATCCCTGTAAAAGCGAAGTGAACAAAAATGTTAGTAAGTTTTAGCTCTTCTTCCTGCGAGGCCGCCGCTGCCAACAGCTCAGCCTCCAGTGGATCCGCTGCCACCTTCAGCTCCGCCTCCGGGGGTCTGCCGCAGACACCACCTCCAGTTCAGCAGCCAGCTCGCCTGCCACAGAAGCGCCCGTCTGGTGCTTGCCCTCCTCCTCGCCTGCTGCAGGACCCCCCCCCCTGGCGCCTGCAGTTTTCCTCCTCGCCTGCCACAGCAATGGCTGTTCCTTGGATGCTCCCGCGCCATCAGCAGCAACGCCCAAGACCTTGGCGGGGATCTCCGCAGCTGCTTAGGATAGGTTCGCACTCGCGTCTGCCTCCTTGTCGGCCATGTATGTGGTCATTCCAGGGACGCCCGCCTCGCCAGATGAGGTAGTGTTCTATTCGCCGCCGCCACCCGACTCTTCCCCACTGGCTTCAACGACACATGGCCAGACGACCCGTCGCCAAGTCCTCACTCCACCTTCCCTTGACTTTGGACCTCTTCTTTTTGAGATCCTGGAACGTCTGGAATCCATCCCTTCAGAAGGAGGGGGGTACTGTAATGACCTGTTAGCGCTAGGTCATGTCTTGTTTAGGTTTGTGTGTACTTCCTGTGTTTTGTGTTCTTATTTTGTTCCCACTTCCTGTCAGTTAAAGTTAAAGTTAAAGTACCAATGATTGTCACACACACACTAGGTGTGGTGAAATGTGTCCTCTGCATTTGACCCATCCCCTTGTTCACCCCCTGGGAGGTGAGGGGAGCAGTGGGCAGCAGCGGTGCCGCGCCCGGGAATCATTTTTGGTGATTTAACCCCCAATTCCAACCCTTGATGCTGAGTGCCAAGCAGGGAGGTAATGGGTCCCATTTTTATAGTCTTTGGTATGACTCGGCCGGGATTTGAACTCACAACCTACCGATCTCAGGGCGGACACTCTAACCACTAGGCCACTGAGTAGGTCCTTGGTCGCGCGCAGTAACTTCACCCCTGCTTGCTGGTTTCTCTGTTCACTTGCAGGTTATTAGGAATTATGTTTTTCACCTGCCGCTAATGACTGTACAAACCAATCTCACGGCTTTGTCACTGTGTTCTGTGCTGTTGCAGCTGCACAAATCGTGAGGTAGTGTCGTCCATAGCAACAAAGAGGCTTTAAGGAAAACTGTTACCGTGGATGTCATGTCAGAGGAGGAGGAAGCCATTTGAAAGTTGCCTGGTATGTTTTCAACAACAGTAAAAGTGCACATTTGTTTGTATTAATTCATGTTTTTATACCCTTTTATGTATTGCATTAATGTGACTTGTAAGTGTTGATGGTCGTGTGGTGGGGGATGAGCGAAGATGACACCAACAAGGAATCGTCGAACAAAAAGCTTTATTTGTTTCAGCGAGCCTCAGACTGGAACTGCAGCTTCCAGGAGAAAGAGTATGGGCCTGATTACTCTTCTGCTGTCTTCTTGGACAACTGTCCTAAAATACCTTTTACATCTTTGTGTAAAAGGTATTTTAGGACAGTTTTAGCATAAAGTAATACCGGTATTTCAAACAAAATCAACAAGAGCCTTTGATTGTGTCTTTTCAATCCAGAGTGTCACTGAACGCACCACACTGTTAAGGCAAGTCTCGCCAAACAATCAAGGGTAATGTGGCGCTTACTGGCTGTTTTGTTGAGTGAAACAAAGTTGTGTGAGCACATACAGTAGGCGTTGTCTGTGCATTCTTGTTTATATGGTTAAAACAAGAGTGCCAGCACTTGGATAGATAAGGTGAAAAACACTATTGAATTCCAAAGACAGTTACTCTTTGTTGTTCTAGCCTTGGGGCCGGCCAGTTTGGACAACTACCAAGTTTGTTGCTTGGCCAGTCAACCTATTTCCTGTGATCGGTTAGAGTCGGGTGACCTCCGACCCTTATCCTCTACTCCTACTTGTGAGGGCTTCCTACCAGATGTTGCTAATGTCTTTACACTTCCTTGTAAAATCCAAACCTGCATTCATGTAGGATTCCAATTTCCTGGGGTTAAAGGCCACCACTCTCTGGAGAGCTTGTGATGGACATGTGCACTTTTGAAGCTATCTAAGGGCATATTTCCTTAGTAGAATAATTAAAGGATTGTGACCAAATACAAACACGTGCCAGCTCACGATCATATAAGAAAATGGTACATGGTGCAGTTCACCACATAAGCACAAAATAAACATGTTTGCTGCTATAGAGTCATCTTTGTTTGTGATGTTGTAAATGATCATTCCAAATATATCATAGAAATTATAAGTAGGGATGTCCGATAATGGCTTTTTGCCGATATCCGATATTCCGATATTGTCCAACTCTTTAATTACTGATACCGATATCAACCGATACCGATATCAACCGATATATACAGTCGTGGAATTAACACATTATTATGCCTAATTTGGACAACCAGGTATGGTGAAGATAAGATCCTTTTAAAAAAATAAAAATAAAATAAAATAAGATAAATAAATAAATTAAAAACATTTTCTTGAATAAAAAAGAAAGTAAAACAATATAAAAAAAGTTACATAGAAACTAGTAATTAATGAAAATTAGTCAAATTAACTGTTAAAGGTTAGTACTATTAGTGGACCAGCAGCACGCACAATCATGTGTGCTTACGGACTGTATCCCTTGCAGACTATTGATATATATTGATATATAATGTAGGAACCAGAATACTAATAACAGAAAGAAACAACCCTTTTGTGTGAATGAGTGTAAATGGGGGAGGGAGGTTTTTTGGGTTGATGTACTAATTGTAAGTGTATCTTGTGTTTTTTATGTTGATTAATAATAAAAAAAACAACAACAAAAAAACGATACCGATAATAAAAAAAACGATACCGATGTTTTCCGATATTACATTTTAAAGCATTTATTGGCCGATAATATCGGCAGGCCGATATTATCGGACATCTCTAAATATAAGTATATTAAACCAATGATAATAAAATCAAAATATGTATATAAAATAAGACCCTGCCTGCACATTTGACAAATAGCAGTGTACAGACAAACTCACCAATCGAGTGTAAGAATGATGACCGAGGTGTGAGATGCCTATGCTCCCTTTGAGGCAACCAGAGAATTATGTTCCATAGCATGAGCCAGAGGTCTGAACATCTGCCAGCAGCTAAAAATGGTACACATCCTGGCATATCCGGGTTCCCGGTTACAGCTGAGATATTCCTGAATAGTTCTTTTTACGCCTGAATATCTTGAGAAATATATGGCTGTGTGCAGGTATGTCCCATGAGATGTCACCATGTTGGTCTTAAAATATGTCTGATTCAAAGTTTGCTTTGGTTGATTACACTAACTGCAGCTTTATCAGCAGTTTTAAATACTATTGTTTTTAAAGGACTATAAAATAAAGTGGTTAATGAACTGAGAAAGTCCCAGTCTTTTTGCTTCATGCAGATGTTTGCTGATTCTTAAGGAAACAGTTCACTCATCTGGAAACATATCAATAAATTAACCAATCGCAAATCTCCCTCACGAAAGTGTTTATTTAAACTTACTGTTAATGGAATCGTTAGTAATGATGCTTTAGAAACTGCCAATGACTTGAACTCACATTTCATTAACTCTGTTCAACAACTTCCAGCCAGTTTTATGCCAAGACCACGACCATGCAATGATACGAAAGATTCACTTAGACTTAAAATTAGACAAACTTTATTGATCCACAAGGGAAATTCTCAGTGGCCTTGTGGTTAGAGTGTCCGCCCTGAGATTGGTAGATCGTGAGTTCAGACCCCGGCCGAGTCATATGAAAGACTATAAAAATGGGATCCATTACCTCTATGCTTGGCACTCAGCATCAAGGGTTGGAATTGGGGGTTAAATCACCAAAATGATTCCCAAGCGCAGCCACCGCTGCTGCTCACTGCTACCCTCACCTCCCAGGGGGTGGAACAAGGGGATGGGTCAAACGCAGAAACTAATTTCACCACACCTAGTGTGTGTGTGACTATCAGTGGTACTTTAACTTTGACTTAAATTGTTCCACACAGTAGCTCAGTTTTAAAGGTTGGAAAAGATAATGCACACAGGGGCACAAAAATAGGGCAAAAATAAAATATATAAAGTAGACTAAAAATGTACCTTAGCAGCAATATAAAGTATAACATATATGTAATATTTACATATAATATATACAGTATATAATATATACTGATATATTATATTATATTTTTATATATTATATACAATATATAACAAATCCCAATTACCATGTACAATATTACATTAAATGTAACAGCTGCAGCAAAAAAATGGCAGCATAAAATAGAGAGTAGATCCAGCAGAAAATATTAATCATAAACAAAGGGAGGTAGCTAACATAGAAGCGGTCAGATAATAGACAGATATCATCTATTGCTGTATGTCGAGTGATTATGCAGCTGGATGGAGTGCGGAATGAAGGACTTCTTGAATCGCACACTGTGGGAGCGAAGCTGAAGGAGCCTGTTGGAGTATGAGCTCTGCTGTCCCTCATTTGTCTGGTGGAGTGGGTGGGCAGGATTGTCCATGATGGCAAGCAGTCTGTCCAGTGTCCTCCTGTCCCTCACTGACACAAACGCCTCCAACTGCGTGCCAATAGTTTGGCCGGCTTTCCGGATCAGTTTGTCAATCCGGTTTAAGTTCCTTTTGCTGGTGCTGCTCCCCCAACAAACCACTGCAAAGTACAGGGCACTGGCCACAACAAACTGATAAAAGATCTCATCTTTTCACATAACACTGGCAAATCAAAACAAGATACAAACCCCGTTTCCATATGAGTTGGGAAATTGTGTAACATGTAAATATAGACGGAATACAATGATTTGCAAATCATTTTCAACCCATATTCAATTGAATGCACTACAGAGACAATATATTTGATGTTCAAACTCATAAACTTTATTTTTTTTTGCAAATAATAATTAACTTAGAATTTAATGGCTGCAACACGTGCCAAAGTAGTTGGGAAAGGGCATGTTCACCACTGTGTTACATGGCCTTTCCTTTTAACAACACTCAGTAAACGTTTGGGAACTGAGGAGACACATTTTTTAAGCTTCTCAGGTGGAATTCTTTCCCATTCTTGCTTGATGTACAGCTTAAGTTGTTCAACAGTCCGGGGGTCTCCGTTGTGGTATTTTAGGCTTCATAATGCGCCACACATTTTCAATGGGAGACAGGTCTGGACTACAGGCAGGCCAGTCTAGTACCCGCACTCTTTTACTATGAAGCCACGTTGATGTAACACGTGGCTTGACATTGTCTTGCTGAAATAAGCAGGGGCGTCCATGGTAACCTTGCTTGGATGGCAACATATGTTGCTCCAAAACCTGTATGTACCTTTCAGCATTAATGGCGCCTATGTGTAAATTACCCATGTCTTGGGCACTAATACACCCCCATACCATCACAGATGCTGGCTTTTCAACTTTGCGCCTATAACAATCCGGATGTTTTTTTTCCTCTTTGGTCCGGAGGACACGACGTCCACAGTTTCCAAAAACAATTTGAAATGTGGACTCGTCAGACCACAGAACACTTTTCCACTTTGTATCAGTCCATCTTAGATGAGCTCAAGCCCAGGGAAGCCGACGGCGTTTCTGGGTGTTGTTGATAAACGGTTTTCGCCTTGCATAGGAGAGTTTTAGCTTGCACTTACAGATGTAGCGACCAACTGTAGTTACTGACAGTGGGTTTCTGAAGTGTTCCTGAGCCCATGTGGTGATATCCTTTACACACTGATGTCGCTTGTTGATGCAGTATAGCCTGAGGGATCGAAGGTCACGGGCTTAGCTGCTTACGTGCAGTGATTTCTCCAGATTCTCTAAACCAGTGGTTTTTAACCTTGTTGGAGGTAACGAACCCCACCAGTTTCATATGCACATTCACCGAACCCTTCTTTAGTGGAAAATAAAATGGTTTTTTTTCTTTCAAGTCCAAGACAAATTTATATGTGTTTTTTACTGGTGCAGAAAATGAACCGTGCATGAACATCACCTTGTTCAAAGAACAAAACCAATACAGTGCATAAACTCACAACAAATGACATACCTGCAAATCAGTGTGACTTCTGCTGTTGCCTTTGAGAGACCAGTTTAGATATGCGTGGGTTCACCTTGGTAAGTGCCACTCTCATGTCATTTTCACAGCAAAGTCTGTTCCTTTTCTTCGTTTTTATGTCCAGCATCCTTGAAAAGGATTACTCGCAAAGACTGGGGGTATCCATAATTCGCCGATAGGGAGAACTTTTTATTTACACAATGAGTCGGGTGTGTCTTAACCTCTGCGGCGGAGGCTCCGCCGAACCCCTGAGGCCGACTCACCGAACCCAGGTTAAGAACCACTGCTCTAAACCCTTTGTTGATATTACTGACCGTAGATGGTGAAATCCCTAAATTCCTTGCAATAGGTGGTTGAGAAAGTTTTTTTTTAAACTGTTCAACAATTTGCAAATCATTGTATTCCGTTTTTATTTACATCTAACACAATTTACCAACTCATATGGAAACGGGGTTTGTACATGAAAAATGAAAAAAACCCGTATTAAACTTAATAAATCTATCCATTAAAAAAGGTGAATTCCCACAGTTTCAAAACAGCTGTTGTGACATAAATGTTTAAGTCTGGTGCAGCAGATAAGGCATGCAATTATCGGCCAATTTCAATTGTGCCTGTGATTTCAAAGGTACTTGAGGAGCTGGAGGCTTCTTAGAGGAAAACAATTGACTAAATCCTAAACAATTTGGATTCCGGGCCAAACATTCTTCTGAAATGGCTGTGTGTCAGTTCACCGAAATTATAAAATGTAGTTTAGACCAGGGTAAATATGTTGGAGCAGTATTTATAGATTTAAAAAAAAGCTTTCGACACTGTAAATCACCTTGTATTGATGACAAAATTAAAACAATTCAATGTATCAAAACAAACCATAAATTGGTTTAAATCCTATCTTAATGTGTTCAAATAAATGGTGTAAAATCAGATGTAGTAAATTGGGATTTTTTTTTTGGTCCGCTGCTTTTCAGTATGTATATAAATGACTTCCCCAATATTTGCAAAAATACCATATACCAAAAGTATGCAGTGATACAATCATTTATGTGGCAGCCGACACAGCTCAACAGGCTTCAGAGATATTAAACAGACAGTTAGCTGAAGTATCAACATGGCTTCAAAATATGTGTTTAACCCTAAATTATAACAAAACAGTCTCAATGTGTTTCTCTTTGAAACAAACAATCATTAAATGAAATTCAGGTCAACACCAATCCAAATAAAATAGAGCAGGTAAAGGAATTTAACTATCTGAGTGTTACTTTGGACCCTAAGCTAAAATTTGATGGCCATATAAAAAAAATGACTAAGACCATAAAAATAAATATAAATAGTTTCAGGCTGATTAGACCTTATCTGTTCAAGCTACACACGTTAACATGCATGCAGTGATTTAATTCGTCTGGGGACAGGCCATGAAATGTGTAGTGAAGCCTCTGTTGTCATTATATAAACAAACACTAAAGAGATTTGACCAAAAAAAAACAATGAAGAATCATCACTGCTGTATTATCGAAAAATATAACATGAGTTTTGATCATTTTATTAATTTTCTCATTTTTAATAGCTATATTTAAGTGTCTTAATGAATTAGTCCCTTGATGTGATGTGTAAAGAAATACAAAGACACAGTAGTGAAGGTGTGCGGACTCGAGCTGTGGAGTGAAAAGGTGCTGGAAGACTTTGGGTCAGTCTGCGTTCTCAGTGAAGGCCTCACATCTGTGGAACTCTTTGCCACTGGAGTTAAAGTCACAGTCGGACATTAATCTTTTCTCAACAAAACTAAAGAAGTGGCTTAAGGAGAATCAGAAGTGTGAGCACTACAGTAGAACTGGATGTAGTAATGGACAACTGGTGCCAATTATTTTCTATGAATTTTTATTTTGTACTTGTCTTAATCCTTTTGTACGTGTTTTTCACCTTTCTTCACTTTTCTTTAAAAGCTTAAAACCAGGCACGTGGGTTGCAAATTAGCCTGTGGCTCGAAGTCTTATGTACATTGACATCGGTTACCGATGGGTAGCAATGTTTAATTGTACTGTCCCTGTCTAATAAATCAATAAAATACAGTTTAATAGTACAACTTGCTGTGAGGAATCAACTTTGGCTCTACCTGCTGGCTGGAAAGTGGATGTGCTCTGTCTTTATTTAACTGCAAATGGGAACCTAAGATAAATAATAAATGATAAATGGGTTATACTTGTATAGCACTTTTCTACCTTCAAGGTACTCGGCATTCTAAATCATAAATAAACACTAGGAAGAGGTGGCTAACAATGTCGCCAGTGGAATTAATCTCACGCCTATAAAGTCTTCTAAAAACATCTAAAAACGGCCCACAATACTCAATTTACATGCCATGACCTGCACATTAACCAAGTATTAGCAACATTGTTATTGTGAGAGGTAATGCCGAGGAATTATTCTTAATCAACAGCGCCTTGATCACAGATTGTAACTGTAACTGTAATTGTAATTGTAATTGTAATTTTACAATTGTAATTGTAACAATTGTAATACTTTTGACCCAGCAGATTTGGTCACATTTTCATAATAAATTCATAAAAGAACCAAACTTCATGAATGTTTTTTGTGACCAACAAGTATGTGCTCCAATCACTCTATCACAAAAAAATAAGAGTTGTAGAAATGATTGGAAACTCAAGACAGCCATGACATTATGTTCTTTACAAGTGTATGTAAACTTTTGACCACAACTGTATATATATGCAGGGACGTGCACATGATTATAGAGCGGCAGGGGCTCAATGTCAGAAAAGAGCAGGAAATTTGTTTTTGGTCCTTTGCACAATATGGAAATTAATGTAAAATTAAATTTGCTAATAGGAAGCTAACTACTTAGCTGTGTGTCCTTTGTAGGTAAAAGTGATTGCCATTTCTTTTGTGTCAACAAATTATTGTCATAATGAGTTAATTCACATTATCATAGGCTTGGAAGACATGAAAAGCAACAAAACACTGGTTTATTATTAGGCTATTTATTGTTAAATATAAGCACTTTAATATTGAACATTGAACAGTGCAGCATGAACTTTGAAAAAAAATAC